>NC_091950.1:362952943-363252943 GCF_031021105.1 Erythrolamprus reginae | reverse complement strand
AAACACCTAAAATGAGACCTTCTAGATCATGGGTGTCAAACTCAATTTCAATGTAGGCTGTGTCAGGGTTGTGTTTGAACTCAGGTGAGCGGCAGATGGCATGGCTGGGGTGGGTGTGGCTGAGTTGGGCATGACCAGCTTGACATCACTCATGTTTGGTGGCTGGGGTGGGGTGGGGACAGGGTGGGTTTCACTTATCTTTCACCATCAGTGCACATTGCAACGTTTCATGTCAATGTGCTTGCTATGCTCATGCACACGCTACGCGCATGCACAGAAGGACATTTCAAGCTGAAACGCATCTGAAAAGCCATACAAATCAGGAAAAAAGTGCTGATTCTACTTCCGCGCATGCATGCCAGTAGCGAAGAAAGTGGTGGCACAAATGGACCAAGAAAGACAGCACTGGAGCCGTCACACCTAAACTGCATCATCAGTGGGCTGCCTGCTATCAGAGTTCCCATACTGGACAGCACTGGTAGGAACCACCCCTTTCCTCCTGCAGCCTTCTGCCAGCAAAAACAGACCTCAGGAGCTCCATTTTTGCTGACTGAGGCACCGCGGGCTGATCCTTCACTAGTTCTAGGGTGGCACCATGGGCCAGATCTAAGCATCCTGTGGGCCAGATCTGGCCCACAGGCCTTGAGTTTGGCACCCCTGTTCTAGATCAAACCCAAAGTTTTCCTTGATAAAGAACTCAAGTAGTTCAGAATGGTCCTGTCTTGGGAGAGTCCATAATTTAATGTCAGAAGCTTTGCTTTATATACTCAAAAGCTCAAGCTCAATCATTAGTAGTTCAAAGATTCAGGTAACAGGTCATGGAAGAAACCTCTGCATAAGACTCTGAAGAGCCACAGCTAGTCAAAGTAGATATACTGGGCTAAGTGGACCAATCATCAGTCAGACATCATTTTCCCACTGGTGACTTATAGTGTCTTTATAGCATCAGCCAGCCATTGCTGAAGTGATATAAAGCCTGTCCTCATTATTATTATTTTCACGCAGACATGGCTGGCCTAAAATAATGTTTCTCAACCTTGACAACTTTAAGATGTGTGGATTTCAAAAAGAATTGAAGACTACATGGCATAAAGTTGCCAAGGTTGAGAAACGCTGGTCTAAAAGATTAAACAAATTGCTAAAGGAGAAATGATCAGAGTACAGTGATACCTCATCTTACAAACGCCTCGTCATACAAACTTTTCGAGATACAAACCCGGGGCTTAAGATTTTTTTGCCTCTTCTTGCAAACTATTTTCACCTTACAAACCCACCGCCGCCGCTGGGATGCCCCACCTATGGACTTCCGTTGCCAGTGAAGTGCCCGTTTTTGCACTGCTGGGATTTCCCTGATGCTCCCTTCCATGGGAAACCCCACCTCCGGACTTCACTGTTTTTGTGATGCTGCAGGGGAATCCCAGCAGGGGAATCCAGCAGCACAAAAAGGGGCGTTTCGCTGGCAAAGGAAGTCCGGAGGTGGGGTTTCCCATGGAGGGGAGCCTCAGGGGAATCCCATCAGCGCAGAAAAGGGTGCTTCGGCTGGCAAAAGGGGTGAATTTTGGGCTTGCACGCATTAATCGCTTTTTCATCGATTCCTATGGGAAACATTGTTTCGTCTTACAAACTTTTCACCTTAAGAACCTCGTCCCGGAACCAATTAAGTTTGTAAGACAAGGTATCACTGCATATACTTCTAACCCTTACTCATGTCTATCCTTACTCATATCTCAATATAATTGATAATCAAAATTTATAGGAATGAATATTTTTAAGTATCTGGAATGAAAGTCAGTAGTGCACAAGTACATTTTCTGCTCATCTAACTTTTTCACCTCTTTCCTTTGTCAGTTCCCTGTAGCCACTCTAGAGGAATTGTGGGATTCTGGGGAAGATTCGGAAGGCCCATGTTTCACTGCAGGGGAGAAGGGTTAGCAATGCTCCAGTGATGGAAGCATTTCCATCCACAGAAACATCCCCACAGAATGAAAGCATTAAAAAGAACAAGAAGAAGGAATTAAGAGTTAAAGGAGAAAGATTTCTTTGGAAGGCACAGTTCTCAATTTACAATATCTTATTTAGTTGCAGGATCTAATCTGGGTTGGTCACCGGGACCAGAGTTTTTGTCTTCCAAGCTTTTGGAGCCCATTTTCTTGGCTAGAGAGAAGTTTCCCCAAAGATGAGTGATGGCTCAGAAGACCAAAAACTCTGGTCCCAGCTACTGACTCAGATTGGATCCTGTAACATTATCCTGGGACATGTATATTCACCTTCATTCATGAATTTGTTTAGTGGCTGCTCAAAGTTACAACAGCACTGAAAAAAAGTGACTTATGACCATTTTCCATACTTATGACCAGTATAGCTTCCCCAGGGTCACATTTGGATGCTTGACAATTGGTTCATATTTATGATGATTGCAGTGTCCTGTGGTCATGTGACACACACCCCCTTTGGAATCTTCTGACAAACAAAAATCAATGGGAAAACCAGATTGACTTAATAGTCATGTAACTAATTTAACAACTTCAGTGATTCATTTATCAAATGTGGCACGGAAGATCGTAAAATAAGACAAAATTCACTTAACAATTTTTTCACAGATTTTGGACTCAATTGTGGTTATACGTTATAAGTCATAAGAGCTGGGGTGGCGCATCAGGTAGAGTGCTGTACTGCAGGCCACTGAAGTTGACTGTAGATCTGAAGGTCAGCGGTTCAAATCTCATCACCGGCTCAAGGTTGACTCAGCCTTCCATCCTTCCGAAGTGGGTAAAATGAGGACCCGGATTGTGGGGGCAATAGGCTGGCTCTGTTAAAAAGTGCTACTGCTAACATGTTGTAAGCCGCCCTGAGTCTAAGGAGAAGGGTGGCATAAAAATTGAATGAATGAATGAATAAATAAATAAATAAATAAGTTGAGGACTACCTGCATCTATTTGCATTCTTGCTTTGATATGAAAAACCTAACATAGTTTTTCTCTGACTCTAGAAATCTATCAGTTCAATAAGGAGGTTTTGAGGATATTGAGTGATTGATTGTTGTCACTGGTGGTGCAGTGGTTATTGATTTTTATTGGTTTTTATGTCATGTTTTTATCTTTATAACCCATCCAGAGTCACTGAGGACTGGACAGCCATATACATTTTCTTAAATAAATAAATAAATACATTTATAATTTTCTTAACAAATTGGAGGCTTTTATACCTATAATTTTATACCTATAATTGATATCAGTCTATGATTAGACAAGTAGTACTTTTAACTGTTGTGACAGCAACTGCTTACTCTGCTAATGAATCTTGAAGAGACATCCACAGAATATGGGAGGCAAGAGGTCCTGATTGGTAAAGAGCTGTATATTGGTCTCAAAATTTAGGGATTTTGTCTAGTTGCCAGCAATATTCAAAGTGTCATTTAAACGCCTAGACATTTTCTGCCTAATTATGACCTTTGGGAGTGGACACATCTGTTTTTTGATGAAAATATGTAGAGAACAGATCTCTTAGGCAATGAAAGAGGCAGTTAGTGACTGTTGGACATGGATAGTGTTATATTTGTGCTTTGTGGACTGGAGGTGCTGGAGGTCATCTTTGCGTCCAGCCACAATGGAAAGAAGAATCTGCAGATTGATGGATTAATAGAAGCAAGCATGGTTGGAAAGAGGGCAGATTGGATAATGAACTGCTACATTTGGAAGGATTTACTGGGAATGAGTGAGGAAAGCTTGACCAATGTACTGGAATTCAACAAGCGGTTTGCCCCTCTTTCCATTTTTGTTCCCAGACTATATGCAGTAAAGTGATAGGAATAGAATAGAACAGAACACAACAGAACAGAACAGAATAGAATGAAGCTATTTCATGAGTGAGTATTTAAAAGTAGAAATAAAAGTAGTGTTTCAATTTCTAAGGGGCTGCCACAAAGAGGAGGGAGTAAAGGTGTTTTAATTTTCTCAACGTACTTATGTCAAGCAGTACATGCCAAGATCCAATTATTATAATTATAATTATATGAATCCTATACATAGTAAACTAGCATAGGGTATATAAAATAATAACACATTATTTGGTATGTGAATGACAAAAATGTAAACATTTTAGGATCTGAGCTGCTTTTCTATACACACAAACCTAATATATCAAGAGTTGTTCTTTCTTTTAAAAAATGAATTGAATAAATAGGCTAGAAATTTCTTCACACATAACATGCTTTATATCATGTTGATTTAAAAATGCAGTAGCAACAGCAAATAGATTGGGGTCAAAGAAGAAAATGTGACTTTAAAACCCACAAAGAAAAAGTTGAAATTACATTTACTTGATGTGTGAAAAACAACAGCCAAGATATTATATATGTGGAAGAACATGTAACACAGTGCTCCAATCGAGAATAAAATGAATAATGATTTTTTTTTAAACACTTTTGAAGTAAACAAACTATAAAGGCATATATTGTATTAGCGAGCACTCACGGTAAGGATGGTAGTCCTCTGTTGTGTGGATCTGAGTCCCATTTCTGTATAGTTTGTATGCAAGCCAATTTGAATTGGGAGAATCGGGTGGATTCCAAGTGACTCTGATAGCTGAAGAATTGACAATCTGCCCTTTGGGGGGAGGCTGCTGAGAAGGAGCTAGATTAAAATAAAGATTGAAAGGGGACAATTGCCACATTTGATAAACTAAGATATATCCTGTGCCCAAATCTATACTTCACTAAGAAGGCCTACCATTTCAGGCTTTTCATACAAGAAAGCTTTACCATAATTACAAACCAAATTTGCATGTCAAACTAGTTATCTAGCAAAGGTAGGTAACTCCAGCATTTCCAGTTCGGCAGACTTGCTGAGATGGTGATGGGGGCGGGGGCGGGGGGAGAAAAGATGATTTCACAAAATAATAATAATAATTAATAATTTATTAGATTTGTATGCCACCCCTCTCCGCAGACTTGGGGTGGCTCACAACAATAATAATAACAATGTACAATGTAACAAATCTAATATATAAAAGAAAATATCTAAAAACTCAACATTTAAAAACCATACAACAGAAGTATACCATACATAAAACTATATAAGCCTGGGGGAGATGTCTCAATTCCCCCATGCCTGGAGATATAGGTGGGTCTTAAGCAATTTACAAAAGACAAGGAGGGTGGGAACAGTTCTCATCTCTGGGGGGAGTTGATTCCAGAGGGCCGGGGCTGCCACAGAGAAGGCTCTTCCCTGGGGCCTGCCAGATGACATTGTTTAGTCTACGGGACCCGGAGGAGGCCAACTCTGTGGGACCTTATCGGCCGCTGGGATTCATGCGGCAGAAGACGGTCCTGGAGGTATTCTGCAAGCTCATTCACAAATGCAGCTTCGCGCACACGTAGAAACACTCACCCACCATTTCTTCATCTAGTTCCAAAAGGCCTGCGGCCTGACAGGGGGTCAGGGACTGTGGGTTGTGGAGTCTGACCTAGCATATGTTGGAAATTATAAATATAACAAATGGTACTATTCACTGGATGAAACCTGAGAATGGTTAAATACTATTTTATCTCCCCATACTAACATACTGCATGCAGGTTAAATTCATTTTTCTTCAAAGGAATCTCTGCATATTGTCCAATGCATCATTTGATCTGTAAAAACCACCATAGATCCCAAATTCTGGAAATATGTGGAAGGGATCTAGGCCAATACACCACAGCCAACTTACCACAGCCAATATGCCATGGCCAACTTGTTACAGGCCAACTTGCCACAACCAACTAGCCACAGGATAACTTTCCATAGGACAATTCAATGCTGTACTAATTGTTTCATTCAAGTACTTTTTTTTTTGGTGACCATGTTTTCATTGAAATTATTGTAACTTCTGTATTTCTGAATTGACCTTCTTTATTTTATTATTACTGACCACAGTTCCATCAAAATTAATTTAACTTTTGTATTTAATAATAATAAAATAATAATAATAATAATAATAATAATAATAATAATAATAATTTATTAGATTTGTATGCCTCCCCTCTCCGTGGACTCGGAGAGGCTCACAACAAATAATACAATATAACAAATCTAATGTTAAAAACATCACATCTAAAACCCCACATTAAAACCATACAACACAATCATTCCATGCATTAAGTATATATACCTGGGGGTATCTTAGTTCCCCCATGCCTGGCGACATAGGTGGCTCTTTAGCAATTTACGAAAGGCAAGGAGGGTGGGGGCGGTTCTAATCTCTGGGGGAAGTTGATTCCAAAGGGTCAGGGCCACCACAGAGAAGGCTCTCCCCCTGGGGCCCGCCAGCCGACATTGTTTAGTCAACAGGACCTGGAGGAGGCTAACTCTATGGGACCTAATCGGTCACTGAGATTCATATGGCAGAAGACGGTTCCTGAGGTATTCTGGTCCGATGCCATGTAGGGCTTTATAGGTTTGTTATATTTGTTAAATTGTCCTGTGGCAAGTTGGCCACAGTGAATTGGTTGCAGTGAGTTAGTCATGGTGAGTTGTCCCATTCCATATGGGAGTGCATATGAAGCTCCTCCCTTCAAACCAGGGTTGAAATGTAGAACATTGGACATTTTCTGAAGCAACTACATGAACCTGAGAAATGATGCTATTTTTTCAAGGATTTGAAGAGAGGAATTTCATTAGTGGTTCTATCTATTCCTAATATAATAATTTATTAGTCAATTAACCATAGTAGGACATAAATGCACCAGCTAACAAAGGGATTAAATAATGATAAATATACCAAAGTACAAGACAATGTATATCAAATGAGTGCTTGTATACATATGACCCTGATCTGTTCTGTGTACTATAACAAGTTCTTAGCTGGAAAGCTTTAACTATAAACTTGACAGTTCTGCTGACTACATATTTAGCATTCTTTAAGAGGTACAACAATTTATTGTCGAAGTTCCAAGTATGTTTTTGTCCATATACTTGCAGCATATAATTGACATTCATGCAAGACATATATAATACCTTCTATATCTGAAGCTCAACAGATGTACTTTCTGTTATCATAAAGAACGTAGTAAAGTTATCCATACTTTATCATGGAGTTCAGCAATTGAAATCTTGCCCTGTTAAGGACTATTTTTTGTCAGGCATTTTTCTAATTGGAACATCATTTTTTTCCTGGCTCTCTATCTAGAACTTGCAAGCAGCAATATATCAGTTTGGGCACTAATGCCCCAAAGTGTTTGAAGATTTCCTTGGCCTCGTATTTGTGGTTACCAACAATAGATACAAATTGTGCTTTATGGTCATAGATTAGAAAGTAGATCTCAAACTCAGGGACAAAATAATTATTGCCTTTTAGCATTACCATAGCATTGGTTTATACATGAACAAAACATATCATATTTCAAAATAACTTCATTGATTTTGACTTCAAAACTGATATCTACAAAACAATGCTCAGGACATTATCAAATAGATAAATCAATTTCACCCAAAACAAGGGTACTACATTTTTCTTACAGTCATCCATAAGTTGATCCTCTTTTAACTGTTACATCTGAAGGCTATTCCCAAAATAACAGATATAACACAGGCTCAGAATTGACCACTTACCAAGAGCTAGGATGTTCTAGCATAATTTTATTGTTTAATTAAAACCACTTTATTTTTCTTATTAAAATATGGGGCTTTATCAAGCACTAAAACAGTCAACTATATTAATCAACTTCAGAAGACTGAAGAAAATAGAGCCTTGTGGCTATGGTTGTCTTTATAAAACATCTTTTCCATCTTTTTCTTCCTGACATTATAGTTAAAATTTATATTGCTATTTAAGATTACTAGTCTACTTTTCCATTTTGAAATTCTTTATATAGTTTGAAATATAATTATTAGGAAGGGTTTTTTTTATTGTTTGGGTTATGAATAATAGTATTATTATTCCATCCCTTAGGCTTATATAGGAGTATCGTTTAATATCAGCTCTTTACTTCCATAATAATCAGTGTGAGAAAAAGACAATGACAGAAGGATGGAGTGGGGTGGAAAGGAAGGGAAGGGAAAGGAAGGGAACGGAATAGAAGAGAAGTAAGATGTGTCTAAGAAAAGAGTCTAACAGTAAGATTAGACACACACAAGGAATTTGACACAGAAACACTCCATGTACTTGCATATTATAGAAATGAACTACATTTCTATTTTTCCTACCATAGTACAAATTTAAAAATTTCCTCATTGGCATGTTAGCTACCACCATTCACCATCCTTCTTTGGGATGTAAACCGATATATAAAAGATTTTTTTCTACCTTAGTTGTGGATAGGGACATTGAGGAGAGAAAGAATAAAGAATAAATCTCTTACAAGTAACTTGAAGGTGACTTCATCATTAGCAATGATAGCAATACAGCATCTTCCTTGTATCCTATGACAATAATTAAGTGTTGTATCCTCAGGATTCTTGACAAATGTATCTTTTCTTTTATGTACATTGAGAGCATATGCACCAATGACAAATTCCTTATGTGTCTAATCATACTTGGCTAATAAAGAATGCCATGTCATGCCTTTCTTTCCTTCCTCCCTCCCTCCCCTTCTTCCCTCTCTCCAATTTTGTGTCTGATTCTTTTTTTCCCCTTGCACTGGAAGTAGCATCAGCAAACATTTGAAAATTCAGAAAATTACCTTACTCAACAATTCAGATTCTGCTACACTTTCGTGGTCTGTGAGTGCATTTCTTAAGAGTACTACTGATACTATAAAGCAGCACTACACTCATAGTATTGATAAAACTACTTGCTAACCTTTAAAATTTGAATTATACTACATTGCATTTTCCCAGTACATATTTCCATCAAACTGCGTTTGATGTAAGTTTAATGTTTATCTAATAGAGTACAAGGATATAGTATACTGATGAAATAGATTACTGTATATGATAATTTTGTCGAAGAGAAGACTTTCTTTTTATATGACTAATATATGTAATAATTAATTATTTTACTGCCACTATATAAGATTCTAATCTCCCTTAAATTTTATTAATTTCACTTTGAAAGAATAATGGAAATTACATAGAATTAGACAGAGGAAATCCGCAACAAAGGGAAAATTATTATGTAAATCCAGTCAGATTAAATATTGCCTGCAATCTAAATATGGGAACACAAGATCTTCATGCATGTCAATAGCTATAAAATTTATACATGTCCCTGCTGTATGCTTTTGTACATTCAGAAATTGAAAGCTACAACCAGTAATTCTGTGTTCATGATTATTATCTACAGTAAATATTATAGTAAGATGGACAAGGTGGAGAATGAAGAAAAAAGCTGAGACACATTCCTTTTATTGGTACCTCTACTTGAGAATGCCTCTGCTTAAGAACTTTTCTAGATAAGAACCGGATGTTCAAGATTTTTTTTGCCCCTTCTTAAGAACCATTTTCTACCTAAGAACCTGAGCCTGGAAAAATTTCCCAGGAAATTTGGGAGTGGCACAAAGGCCTGGCTAGTTTCCTGCTATTCCCCCTTTAATCCCAGCCATCTTGGGCTTTTCTGGGCTGCCAGAGAAGCGTTTTAGTGGCACTTAAGGAGGCTTTGGCAATCCAGAGCGAACAAAGCATTTTCCTTTCTCTGGGTGCTTGGAGAGGGAATAAATCTCTGCCAGTGCCCAGAGAAAAGAAACGCTCCCTTCGTTCTGGGCAGCCCTTCTTCTTCCTCCTCCTCCTCCCACCCAAATTCTGAGTTTTTATTTCTTTCCTAATAGGTTTGTACGCATTGTTTGCTTTTACATTGATTCCTATGGGAAAAATTGCTTCTACTTACAAACTTTTCTACTTAAGAACCCGGTCACGGAATGAATTAGGTTCTTAAGTAGACGTACCACTGTACTATGAATATTATTTTAGAATAAGTACCATGTCTATAAATGCATAATCAACAGCAATTGAGAATTTAAATATTTCTATATGTTTAAGTAAAGGATGATGATGTAGTTTTAGTTGCACTTGACATGTCTGCCGCAATTCTGATAATGATATTAGGCCTATGTCATCCTTTTATTGGCTGGATGGTAATTTAGAGGTGGGCTGGTTAGGCTGCACAGTTCTAGAATTCTAGTCAATTCACTTAATGTACAGCTGAGTCATAATATAATGGACTTCTCATTCCTGAGAAACAGAATGACATGTTTGCAAAATATTATAAGTTCATTGCATCTATCCATTCCTCTTTCATTTGAAATAGATAACCATTTTACTACCACAATGTGGGCGTGACTTATTGTGTGAGTGTGGTTTGATGGTCATGTGAATGGGCAGGAGTGGCTTGCCGGGCATGTGATCAGGTGGGAGTGGCTTGACAATCATGTGACTGGGGTGGTTTAAAGGTCATGTGACCACGTGGGAGTGGCTTACGGACCAAGATAAGTTTTCAAATAGGTGCTTGGACCCTTTGTCGGTTGATTAGTTGAATAGCCACAAAAAGGACAAATAACAGGCAGCATTATTTGTTGAGGAGCACAGTAACATTTTAAGGTTTTATATTGATACTGGTTCAGTATGATAACAAATTAGGCAAGTAGCTCAATTTTATTTAATTGCTATAAAAGTTCAGTTCTAGATAATTAATAAAGTGTTTATGGGTTTATCTATCTATCTATCTATCTATCTATCTATCTATCTATCTATTCAATTTTTATGCCGCCCTTCTCCTTAGACTCAGGGCGGCTTACAACATGTTAGCAATAGCAGAGCCAGCATATTGCCCCCACAATCCAGGTCCTCATTTTACCTACCTCGGAAGGATGGAAGGCTGAGTCAACCTTGAGCCGGTGATGAGATTTGAACCGCTGACCTTCAGATCTACAGTCAGCTTCAGTGGCTGCAGTACAGCACTCTACCTGCTGCGCCACCCCGGCTCATTAAACATTAAAACATACTATGTAATTATTTCCTATTTTAAAAGTCATTAAGGATCATACTAAGATGCTAGAGAAGGAAGGACAATAAAAAAAACCTATTTATTCAATAAATAGTGCATAAACTTACCACCCCCACTGCATCACCCCCCCCCCCCCCCGTGGAGTCAGCAGCCCATTACTGTCCTCACTGCATCAACAAGTAGATAGCAAGAAAAATCTAGGCAGGTCCACCCTACTTAAAAATAAATAAGTTCAGGGGTGGGTTCTGACTTACTTCATTGCCAGTTTGCTTCTTCATGCACCATGTGGGTGTGTACGCATTGCATGCCATGTAGGGATGTGAGCACATGCACACAGCTTCTGCACATGTGCAGAATGCAAAACAAGATGGCGGGATCTACAGCACTGCCAAGAGAGCCAGTTCAGGGGTGTGTCCCGCTGACTATCACTGCCGGTTTGGTGAGTGGGAGGAAATTCCTGCTAGCAGTTCTATAGAACTGGTCTGAACCAGGAGGAACTCACCTCTGAAAGAGGAACTAAAGTAAAGGCTTTTTTTAAACTTTAAATTCGTTTCTCCTTCTCAATAAATCCAGTTAATATGAGTTGGTAAGAATCCAGTTTTCTTTTTAATTAGTGGCTGCTAGGGTCTTGACACTTGTAATACATAAAAATTCAGAGGTAGCCCATTGATCTCAATGAAACAATTGTGGTAAGCAGGAATAGAGTCATAGCAATGCATGAACCAATAGGAAGTACTCTTGTGAAAGGCTTTTTTTAAATAATTGGAAATCATAAACATGTCTTTTTTCCCCTACAATACCTCTTAAGTGTATTTTGCAAATACAAATAGCTTATTTATATTTTGTTTGTCAAATTAATATCCTACCCTAAGCAGCTCAAATTTAGAAAACAAAACAAAAGCAAAAAAAAAACCCCTTAATGACTAAAAGAAAAAGAAGCTGACAATACTAAACAGCAAATAGGTGTTTTATACCCTATGTGCTCTTTGAAAGAATTCTGCGTGCAGCTTATTCTGGAATGCAGATAATGTCAGAGGTAATTGAACTTCTAATGGGAGGCCATTGCAGAATAATATCCCTAACACAGAAAAGGAACATTTCTGGGCTTCAACACCCTTAATTTCATGAGATGGAAAATAACCATGTGCTTCTCCTGGTACAATCAAATTAATGGGGATGATTCCTTGTATTTAATTTGGGAGCCAAATCAGAAAATGCATAGTTTATGTATTTAATTCAGCATTTTGAATTATACTTGGAAGCTTACAGGATGTCAATGCAGGCCAATAGTACACATGTAATATAATAATTACTAATCAGCATCCATATCTTTGAATTTTACAGCAAAATGAAACTTCTGGTTTATCTTTGAAGGCAACCTCATGTGGTAATGTAAATGGGAGATGATGAGAGACTGAGACATTGTAATAAGGTTTGCAGAGAGAGCCACAACTGGTGCACCAGCTAAAGCTCAGCCAAAGGCCCCTGATCAGGGCTTCCATGTGCTATTGAGCAGGATCCAAAGATCCAGGTGGTTTCCCAACTGGTGGATCTGCTTCTTTGGTGGTAGCTCAACCCATCTGGAATGGGATTATAGTGGAACTCTGATGCACAAATAGTACATCTGTCTTGCTAGGATGGGAAAAACTAAGCTTAAAAACTAATTTTCACAGACCCATCCAAAGTTTTACAGGACAAAACTTTCAGTATTTATTCGCACTTGTTACTGCAAACCTGTAGCATTAGCAATCACAAGTTTGGTTTCCTAGTCTAGTCTATCTTGAAAGGCTGACATTGGTCTTGCAAATCTCAATAAATTATATTTCTCCTCACCCTCCCTTTACCTTCATGAGAATTAGAGAGGGTCAAGTCCAAGATACTTTCTCAAATTGTATTTTTTGCCTCAGATTCTTTTTTTCAAAATTATTTGACTGTTTTCTTATTTGTAGCTCTTCCCTCTATTCCTCAAGGTCATTCCTACATTTTTTGTGTTCAGTTATTTTGACAAAGTGAGTTGGTTTTAAGCAAATGCTTGCTGCATAGGGTCATTGCTGTAAGTTTATCCATAAAAATAAAATAAATCGGAGTGGAGAGTGGGCAAACGTTGTCCAACATCTCTAGATACAAGAGGGTCAAATTCCAAGATGTACTTCCAAATATATTAATATTGGGGGGTTAATTCATTTTATTATGAGCAATATAAATTTTAGAATTATAATTATATTGTAATAACAATAATTAAATGAATAATACTCGTTCATCTGAAAAATATGCAAATCAATAACCACTCACTTTTACTACAGCCAAATAGGTTGTGGACATCCAAATTGCTAGCATTGGGAACACAGTTGTCGCATTTTAAGCCAGCTGTAAATTGTTTACACATACATTGTCCAGTAATGGGATGACAAGTTGAATTAATAGCTCCAGCAGGATGACAATTACAATGCTGACATCTATAAACAAAAACAAATCATGAAAGTAATGAAAACACATTAACAGTTCAGTTAGATACAGTAGGGCTTAATTCACTGGCTTTTTAAACTAACATGATTAGTATCACAAATGAAGAAATTAAGAAATTGGAGTCTGGTAGGGAAAAACGTAACTATATTTAAGTAAAGCAATGTATCCCAAATTTATACTACCGTACTTTTTTTTTTCATTTAACCATTGATCTTAAATGTGTCCATGGTGGATGTGCAAACGTTAAAGACAGTGGAACTGACTATAGAGACATAAACAGTTGTTCAAATGATTTAGTCCCAAACTATACAGAACTTTATACATCATATTAGACTTGTATTGAAACAGCTGCACTGATCACTTGTTTTTTGAGCTCAGTTCATATGCACAATATTTTATCTGGGTAAATGTGATATTAAAAATGAAGTGTCTGTTAAATGTATTTACAGATTAAATGTGTAATGGTTGTGGTGATTTTAGAAGTATACATGTTGGGAATATAAAATGTATGTATTACTAACTTTGCTACAGAAGCCGGTTATTGGCCAAGAACCTAAATGATTTGCTATAAATGTTAGATAATTCTATTGACCTGAAAATTTATATTTCAAAGACCAAAGTGGGTTATGTTTTACTAGAAAAATTGGAAAACAATGTAAAGTTATACATAAAGGAAGCTAAATTAGACTAAACATGTGGATTTGTGCAATTTGATAGAAATCTCTCTCTCTCTCTCTCTCTCTCTCTCTCTGTGTGTGTGTGTGTGTGTTTGTGTGTGTGTGTGTGTGTGTAAGTACTCCATGACTTTGTATGTCCAACATTCTTATTCGCTATGAAACTGAATGTCTATCCTTGTTCATTGCAGTGTGAGGCTACCAACAAGTTCAGATATAACCATCATCATTCTTGTCATAATTATTCAAGTTACAAACTTTCATGCTTTGTCATTTGTAACACTCTATGTATTATAGCGCAGGCCCTGCTTTAGGAGTTGAGGTTTTGGCTTATATTTTCAACTTTTATGACGTCTGAGAGGCATATCCAGTCAAAAATTCATATATGTTTTCTTGTTTACCCACAGTAAACAAAAGTACTTTGTTATACAGAGCCTCTTTCTGTAGTGCAGAACCTGGAGACTGTTTTAATCCCGCCTCAGGCACAACACTACCTCAGTGACCTTGCAACAGTCACTCTTTCTCAGCTCTTAGAAACAACTAATGGTACTTCCAAATGGCAATAGCACTTCTGAAAAACCTTACCAATAAAACTGCAGTGACTGGCATAGGCTATATTCAGGAGTCCAAAATTGAGTCTCTCACACATACACATCCAAAACAACTCCAGATGTTGCATGTATGTTTAATCACTTCCTGTTTGACATGCTGAAGAAAGAGAGGCTCTACAAGAACTATAGTGGTTATTCTAGGCATGCTTAATCGGAAACTCTTATTACTTCAACAGGTTTACTTCCATATAAATTCCAGCCAAGTGTCTTTGCTGAAATATTCTGCAAGAGGCCCAGTCAGAAAACGCAGTGTTTTTGTTGAGTCAATACAAGCATGGCATACTTATTCTCCCTCTGTGTATTCCAGTACAAACTTTGCCTCTAGCTTTCCAATAACCCTGCTCAATTTCCCCTCTCAAAAACATAGTATTCTAACCAACCAGTATTCTATGCAAGAAAATAAAGAAATCTGCTCTGAGACTACTGATAAGTAGCAGTTGCTCCTATGACTTATTTCATTATTTACGTTAGCACACCAAAAATCAAATTTAAATGTGTGGAAGACAGCCCTTATTGGGTAGATGTTTTACTTCACGTTTTAATAATATGGCAACTTCTGTAACACTTAATAACTTTGGACTATAGCCAATAAAGTTAACAAAAGCATTTCCTCTTGCACAAGTTGGAGCATTTAATTTTCACAAGTGCTCCCAAACCACCCATAAGTACCTTCTGTTCCACTCATAACTCTGCTGTTGCAGATTGCAATATCTTCTGGAACCGAATGGTATGGATGATAGCAAGGCATAATTTTGAGGGGGGGGGGGATTCAGATGCTTTTGACTGAATGAGAATTTCTGGTAACTCAGGGATGAGCCAGTCATGGCCCCAAGGGCACAATGATGGAATTCAATGGCAAACCACCAACACAATCGGTGACACAAATTTTGTTTTTTTAAAAATGAAATAAATGCTCATACATCTGTGAAGCCTTTGCTCGGTTTAATTCATACTTCTAATATATCACTTTTCCCATACTCCCACCCCAAAAGAAGAGACTTTACCATATTCCCTCTAGTGACATTGTCACACCTCCATGCTACCATCAGTTCCTGGAGGCAGAAAAATTGCCCTCTCTATGCTATATTTAAGGATTCAAACAACTCTTGATAAATAGAACTGCTAAGTGGATCCCAGGACAGGAAAACTCTAGTTAAAAATGATTTTCTAGTTGTTATGGTATTTAATATTTATTGCCTCATTATGATTAGGGGAGGGGGTATTTGAGTGCCCCTGAGAGAAATGCGCACAGAATTATAGAACTATGCCCAAAGTATGTACTTCTAGTAGGAATACCCAAGGCTTGAAAGTTATTCCAACTGTCTAGATAAACTAAGAAAGGATCCTTTATTGGCCAGCAGTAATATAGGAAGATTATAACTAGAAGCAAATGATCAAATGAATTATTACCCAGTGGAAGAAGGCAATGGTAAATCACACAAATATAGATAAGAATTTAAATGGAAAAAGAAGTGCCGATGTTCAAATTATTTTGAAAAGTCTGAAGAGAAAAATTTAAAAAAATTTACACCCCCCGAAAAAAAGTCCTTCTTTCATCTGCCCCTCCATTCATTTCATTCTTCCTTCGTTCCTTGTTCCCTTCATTTCTTCTTCCTTCCTTCTTTCCTTCCTTCCTTTTCCCTCCATTTCTCCTTCCTTCCCTCCCTCCGTCCTTCCCTCCTTTCCACTTCTCTCTTCCCTCTCCTTTTTTCCCCTTCTCTCTCATTTGTTTTGTTTTCCTCTCCCTCGTTCTTTCCCTCCATCATTTTCTCATTTTTCTCTTTTTCTCTCTCACATTCCCTCCCCCTCTCACTTTTTTCTCTCCCTCTCGCCTGTTCTTCTCTCTTCCTTCCTCTCTTTTTTCTCTCTTCTTTTTTTCTGCCCTGCAACACCACTCACACGCACAAATACGTTTTGTGCGCTGCAGGGCAGTTGGCTGCAAGCAGGAGCTCCAAGACGGTGGCACTGACGTCGGGTCGCCATACATTGCTGGCGCTGCGCTGGGCATGAGCACAGAGCTGGCACTGGCTCGCTGGCTGGCCGGGACGGAGGTGCCAGCCCCATGCCCAGCGCAGTGCCAGCATGTCCGGTGTCCTGCAACACATCCTGCCGCCGCCAACCACTCTGGAGGCACTGGCAGGACCAAGACGGTCTGCAGCTGAGCATCTGGAGGAGGAGGAAAGCCAGAGGGTGGGGAGGAAAGTGGGTCTGCAATTGGCCCCTTTCTTTCTCGCCTTTAGGGAGAGGAACTGTTGCTGCTCTGCCCCCTGGTTTTCCTCCTCCTCCTTGCCGCTGCCAGACGCTCAGCAGCAGAGTGGACGGGAGGTTCGGGAGCTTATTATATAGAATGGTAAAATCTCGTACACTGCCGCGGGCCGGATAAATAGCCTCAGTGGGCCGCATCCGTAGTTTGGGTACAGAAGGGAAAGGGGGGACATGATCGAAACATTTAAATATGTTAAAGGGTCCAATAAGGTTCAGGAGGGAAGTGTTTTTAATAGGAAAGTGAACACAAGAACAAGGGGGCACAATCTTGAGGTTAGTTGGGGGAAAGATCAGAAGCGACATGAGAAAATATTATTTTACTGAAAGAGTAGTAGATGCTTGGAACAAACTTCCAGCAGACGTGGTGGGTAAATCCACAGTAACTGAATTTAAACATGCCTGAGATAAACCTATATCCATCCTAAGATAAAATACAGGAAGGGCAGACTAGATGGACCATGAGGTCTTTTTCTGCCATTTCTTCTATGTTTCTATGTTTCCATTATAGAAATAGTCAATCATATCAAGTTTTGGAATGTGTTTTTAAAAATGGAAATCCTAGAAACACTTCATTGTCTTCATGAGAAACCTCATGAATTTTAGGTTGAAAAAGACTCCAGAGAATATCATGGACGAACCAATGGATCATCAAACAAATGAACCAGAGTTTTCACTTGAAGAACAGATGACTACATTGATATTATCTATTTCAAATAAATTATGTGAAGATCTAGATTTCTGGAAGGCTGGGAAATATGGAATGAAAGAGAAGCAGGTGGATAGATTCAATTCTAGTGACAATGGATGACACTAGAAGACCTGAAGGGCAAGTTTAATGATAGACCATTATTTAAAAAATGTCAATCTATGTGGTCACCTATTTGATGACACACAATAAAAAAGCTTTGAATGTTTAAATGTTTAATCAGAGGGAAAAGGGGAAAAACCATTTAGTGGAAGACAATGATCTAGCACCCTGAGCTATACTACAGCTATTATAGGAGGCATATTTTCCTTTCATCATTTCCTAACTTACCATAGTGAGAAACTTTGCAATGAGATTTTAGTAGCCATAACTAGGGTCACATTACTTGAAGGAATGCTTTATTCTACATCAGTGTGTCCTATTTTAAAATGTTAAGAACGGGACTCTTTTATTTTGCACCCTTTGAGAGGTGGCAAGAATCCCCATTCCTTGTTGCCTCATTTAAATATGGAACAAGTTGCTATCTGACCATTTTTTGAGCTCCAGCACAGCCAGTTTTAAATAATTTTTAAAGGTATATTCATACTGTATATTCAAGCAATCCCTTTAGAGCTTTTATTTTTCTGAAATTAGATGTTTTCTGTATCAAAATTCAAACTTGGAATTTTAATTGATTTTTTGTTAGATTTGTAAATGTTTTGTTCTGATTTTATTATTGTAATGAATTATTAAATGAACAAAGAAAGCTATGTGAACATCTTATATGATTATATTTTTTTATTTTCATGCAGCATGTCTTTCTTTTTGGAGAAAAAATCAGAAAACTATTTAGAGACACTTATTAAATGTGTAAAAACTATTTCAATAGATTTACATAAAATAGATTATATACAACTGGCAGTTGTGACAGACTATTTAAATAAGTCTTACTGTTACTATTTTAATAACTTACAACTGCAACTGACTTCTTTTTTAGGAGTTGTTGGTTGTTTTTTTAGTAACTCTTATTGTGTGATCTCCTGAGTTCAACACCCTTTAAAAGGCTGATAAAAGCTAAAGCAGCAAAATAAGCTGCAAATTTGTTTTATGGAATAATATCCCTTTGGGACTGAATAATAATAAAAAATATACTTTCTTTCTTGAAAACTACATCACTGTCATTTCTTTTCTTTCACAGTCTCTCACAGAAAGAGTATTTTTCCCAGAACTGTAATAAATTCTTTCATCTGTAGAAAGTCAAGCTAAATCCTCTTTCAAACAGAGTTTGCTTAATGTCTGAACAGAACAATACATAATGTTATAGTTTTTGAAAAAAAATATTAAATTGAGTGTGTTATGCGATATAGTCATTTTGCAATATTTTACAGTTTATGTTTTCTTCACATATTTATTACTTAGCTTTTATTCTAGATGAAGGGGTTTAATGTATCTCAGTCAGTGAAATTAGAGAATAGTTTCTCCCAGTATTAGTAGCTGATCAGAATAATTTAAATCAGAAAAAGAAAACAAGTTGAATGGCATAACGTAATTCAAAGAAAATTAGTTCAGCAATCCTTGTATGAACCATTGTAAAACAGACCAAACTACTAATCTCCTATTGTATATGAAGCATAAGTGTAAGATATTTCAGCATGTTGATATACTATATTAAATTAATTTAAATAATTGATAATAACTTGAGAGACAAAATTCTCATCATTCAACATATAGCATTTTGTATTGAGATGACTCTGGGGCATAGAATCATATCCCTATTGGCCATCTCAGACTGCCCCAAACGTGGGTCCCTTTCTAGTTCCTGGTGGGATTGACCTTAGTGGTGGATCAATACAGAAGTTTGGAAGATTTTTGCAGAAGTATAAAAAATGTTTTCCCAATGCTTCTGCTGGATTAACATTTTATTTATCGGAGAGGGCAGTTTATAGGTAGTCCTCAAATTACGATCCTTAGCATAATGATTACAAAATTATGACAGTGTTGTTGCAGAATGGTAAGTGCTCTTGAAGAAAAGGTGAAATATTTATTTTTATATTATGTACCCTGCCTTTATTTTTTTAAATAACCAAGGCTGTAAACATATCCACCACACTGTCCTCCTTCTATTTTTTAAGATAGATGATAGATAGATAGATAGATAGATAGATAGATAGATAGATAGATAGATAGATGATACAGAGACAGAGATAGAGAACAGAGGTAGATGATGGAGATATACAGTAGATGATATAAATATTGTATGTATGTATGTATGTATGTATGTATGTATGTATGTATGTATGTATGTGGGTCTAGGCATATTCAGGTCTTTCCCCATGTAAGGTTGATAGACTCCTGGCAACGTTTCAACAAGGTCCCAGGAATCTATCAACCTTACAAGGGAAAAGACCCAAATATGCCTAGACCTACATACCTATACCTGTGAAAATCTACAAAAACAAATATATATGTATATATACATGTGTAACATATTTTTGCTAATAATGAAAAGGAAGGGAGACTAATATAGATCTATTTCAAACTATTTTGCTCTCATCAGCTAGCCATACCCTTACCGGGATTTGAACCTGGGGAGTCTGCCTGTAAGTAGCTTTGTCCTCCTCTCAGCTTGTACCAGGGAAGAGTTATATGTTGTTGTTGTTTTCCTGTTGAATCATCCTAGTATACCCAAATATGGGACAGAACATACTGCTTCCCTTTTGCCTATCGGCCCCTCTAGGGGCCATATCCAAGGAAGTTAAATTTTTATAACCGTCAAACTATATTCTATATGTGTAACATATTTTGCTGATAATGAAAAGGAAGGAAACAAAAGTATATCTTGTGTTTGGGCCTGGGCCAGCCGCTGCTCCCACAGATGGGAGAGATGTGGCACAAAGTGAGTGCAAAAGCCTGGCTGACAGCCAGGAAGACGTGGCAGACAGCCAGGAGGATGAGGCCACTGGTTCGCAGGACTCAGCAGACAGCCCAGGGGATTTGGCAGGCAGTCCCTCAGACAGTCTTTCGTCCTTCTATTCCTCTGCAGCACAATTCATAGACATGCGTAGCAGAAGAGTGATGCAAAGGAGGGATCAATTGAAGGATTATTACAAGTCATCAGAGTAGCACCTGGGTTGGGTGTGGTTCTTATACTGAGGGCTGGGTGTGGTTCCCTTAATGAAGGCTAAAGGTATAAAAGGGAACAGAGGCACAAGTTAAACTGGCTGTTTATCTGTGTTATTTTGTGGTTCCTGCTCTGAAGTTTCTGTTCCGTGCCGTTTTCAACCCAGCTTTTTCAGACACGTGGGAGGTGAAACCTCTGGGACTTGCTGTTTGCTCCAAAGATTCAAAAGGACTCCTGAAACGTCTTTGCTCATTCCAGGTTGTCTTTGTTTGCCTTTTCCTGTGTTTTTGTATGCGGCTGAAATAAGCCTTGCACTATCATTGTTTCCTGACACTAAGGACTGTTTTGAGTAACTTTTTTGGGTTTGTTTAATACAAGTTTTCTGATTAGAAGAGCATGTGTGTGTTTGATTTCTTTTCCTTGGATTGTTACGCATTGCCTGAGCCCAGTCAGGCAGAACAGTATAGATCAATTTTAAGCTATTTTGCTCTCATCAGCTAGCCATACCCTTATTGGAGGGGCCAAGAGGCAAATATTTTGGTATACCAGG
This sequence comes from Erythrolamprus reginae, assembly GCF_031021105.1. Taxonomy (NCBI): domain Eukaryota; kingdom Metazoa; phylum Chordata; class Lepidosauria; order Squamata; family Dipsadidae; genus Erythrolamprus; species Erythrolamprus reginae. Next base: position 363,231,657 of record NC_091950.1, on the reverse strand, counting down.
GTGATTCGACAGATATACATACATACATACATACATACATACATACATACATACATACATACATACATTCATTCATTCATTCATTGGATTTCTATACCGCCCCTCTCCAAAGAAGATATATATATATATGAAATAAGTCACAATTCAGTGCCATTTTGGAGATCTGCTTCAATTCAAATGTATTATCAAAGCTTTACATTCATCAATTACTGAACTGTTGAGGATACTGATAAAAATAACTAGAAACTGAATTTTCTATAACATTTCTTTACCTGCTTCCTCAAAGTACTTCTATTCTTTTGAACACTTACATGAATCACAAGTCCAATTGGCTTAGCTTTACAATAAAACACTTACTTCCCAGTTTCTGAGTTGAATCCAAAATAGTTACTAGTGCAACGGTCACATTTTATCCCAGATATAGAAGAATCGTGGCAAACACACAGGCCAGTGAGAGTGTCACAGATATTGCTGACTGAGCCACTTGGGTTGCACAAACAAGGAAGGCAGCTGCTCTCACTATGTGCAGAAATATAAAAACCTAATAAAGAAGAAAACAGTGTAAAATATGCATTGTCATAGATGTGTCCCAAACTAGGAAAGAAATTCTAATGGAATGGAAAATATAAAGTGAAATTGGAATTAAAATGTACAGGATCTCTTACATTTACTGAAGCTGAGAAGTCAATTTTCTATAAATATTTCCCCCTCTTTTAAGGGTTGATCGATTTGGAGCATAATGCAGTAGGAAATGTTTTTATTTTTTATTTATTTTGTCCAATATACAATGAGGGTTTTAGTGAGTATATATCTATGTACACATAGTAAAATACATGATGAAGGTTATAGAGGAGATACTCATAGTAAAATATATTTAAGAAATAATATAAAAGAAGATATAGTAATAGAACATATCAATGAAAGAATAGAAGAAGAGATATATTTTCAAAGTTAGGTTTTATAATACATACAGGTAGTCCTTGACTTATGATCACAATGAAGACTGGAATTTCAATCATAAGTTGTTAAGTCAAAAATTGAGGCACCACAGACTAGATTCAATTTCGCCATAAATTGTGATTAAGCAATTCACATTGTTGTTAAGCATAACCAGCATCTCCAATGGGAAACATGTCAGAAGCCGTCCAAAAATGTAAAAAACCATGGTCATGTGATTGCCGGATGCGGTAATTGGTTGTAAATGCAAGCCAATTGCCAAGTTCGTGAAATGTGATCATGTAACTTTGGAAGTGTATGTGTAAGGCAGACGTAACTTTGAGGACAGGTTGTATGTAGCTTTTTAAAAGTCTATCATAACTTGAGCAATTGTTTGAATGCCTGTTGAAAGTCGAGGATCATCTGTATTCCATATAAAGTCTTTTTTTATATGTCTTTTTTATTATGTACATTTTATTACACATGTCTCAGACTTTTCACTTAAAAATAATTAGAACTACTTGATAACTAGTACTTGATAAGATAGAAAAATATGGGTTAGACAGCTTCACTACCTGATGGATTCAAAACTGGCTGAACAACCACACTCTATGTGTAGTACATCTACATGGAGGGAAGTATACAGGGGTACCCCAAGGCTCTGTTTTAGACTCAGTACTCTTTAACATCTTGATCACTGTTTTGGATGAGGGGATAGATAGGGAACTCATCAAATTTTCAGATGACACTAAGCTGGCAGGAATAGCAACCCTCCAGGAAAATTGGCTGAAGATATAGAAGGATCTTGACAGACTTGAACATTGGGCACTATCTAACAAAATGAAATTCAATGGTGAAGAAAGTAAGGTTCTACCATTTAGGCAAGAAAAACCAAACGCACAGGAATGCATAGGTGGTACCTCACTTAAGATAGAGAGGTATATAAAATGAGACAGAAGGAGACAAAACAGATAATATATGCTGCTAAAGCCTCAAAAGAGGAAGAAATTGCCAAATCTGTAAAGAAGGGGGATAAAACCTTCTTCAGATATATTAGTGATAGGAAGAAGAAAAACTGCAGCATCACGAAGCTTAGTACCGGGAATAATACATGCATTGATGGGAATAAGGAGATCGCTGACCATTTCAATAGCTACTTCTGTTCAGTTTTCTCAAAAGACACCTTACAATATAATACTATAGATGGATATAGCATTGCTTTCAGCTGTATGGATTCAGCCACAGTGATCTTAGAAGCCGATGTCTTAGAAGAACTTGAACAATTGTTCTACCTCTAGTTATGCAGCCAAGCATTCTACTTGCTTTCCCTACCGTTTGACCACACTGTTCACCGATTTTGAGACTGCCAGAAATTACTACCCCTAAATCCTTCTCTTCTGAAGTTTTTGCTAACACAGAACTGCCAATACAATACTCAGGTTGAGGATTCCTTTTTCCCAAGTGCATTATTTTAAAGAGCTGTCCTCCTAAAAAGGGGACTCTAAAAGGGATTCAATTCAATACCACTTCAAACCAAGTGGAGAGAGAGGAGATGATGGAGTTTAAGACCCCAAAGGCATTGTCTTTGAGCTGCTGATGGTGCTTTCAAAAGCAGTAAAAGTCACAGAATAGGGATTTCTGTCCAGTAACAACTGGTTTTAAAGCATCTCGGCAGGAAGGGAAAGGGAATCACTCCTGAACTTTTTATCTTTTAGTATCTGGATCAAGTGCAGTCAGGTGGATTTCCCCACAGGTCAAACCCTTCTAAACAGCACTTGGGAGTCCAGCTCTCCAAAGCGGGATTGCTTCATTCTCTTCATTCTCCAAAGTTCAGTCCGTACAATTAAATCATAACCTGCAGCTTAAACTCAGCCAAATAAAATCAAAACACATAGATGGTCCCTTTGAATGCATGGCATGGCATCCTCACTGTACAAGAATAGGAACTACAACTCCCATCATTCCTAACTCATGCTATTGGGGGACAAAGGCATTGCGATTCTAGGACCTCTGGAGTGCGGTGAGTTGGGGAAACTGAGCAAGTTCGCCGGCTGTCTATGCCGAATCGTAGAGATGAGATCTTGAGAAAGGGCTTAAGCGAAGTCTGTGTTCAGGTGCTAGCCAGCGTGGGTCTCATTTGCCACTGAGATAGCTAAGCATGTGGACATCCATTCACCCATGGAACAAAATCCCAAAGATCAGTAAAGGCTTCATTTCCCCTTTCGTGCTAGAATTATTTTGGGAACAAAACATCTTGATTTATTATGCTGCTATTGACAGAGAGCAGGGCTGGCTGTGAGCAGACAGCCTTTCTCTCTTTCCCCCTCTCCCTCCCTCTTTCTCTCTCTCTCTCAAAAAAAAAACCACTCAAAGGGCCAAAGGGCTGCATGTGGCTCAGGAGTCACTGTTTGCTGATCCTTGGAATAAGATTTCCTGCATGAGCAGGGGGTTAGATTAGAAGAGCCCCAGGGTCCCTTCCAACTCTATTATCATTCCATTCTATTCTATTCTATTCAATTCAATTCAAGTCTAGTCTAGTCTACTGAAAAGTCTGAGACATCTGTAATAAAATTTATATAAGCTTTCATCATATTTGGTGTAATGGTTAAGATACTAGGCTAGAAATTAGGAAAGGGGCAGCATACAAGTCTAATAAATTATTATTATTATTATTATTATTATTATTATTATTATTATTATTATTATTATTATTATATGTGAGATGTAGTTTCTCCTTAGGCATGAAAACCACCACCTGTATGACCTTGGGCTGATCACACTCTCAGCACAACCCATATCAGCAGATTGTGGTTCTGAAGAGAAATGAATATTAAGTACTGTATGTTCAACATCTTGAGTTATTTATTAAAAAAATAATTAAGGCAGAATAAAAAATAAATTAATTTTTTTAAAAAAAATGAGCTAATGTAAGGCTTGTCATACTATCTTTTACTTTCAAGTGTTTTTATGATAGTGTTTTTCTACATTTTCTCCCATCAAGACTAATATTGAAATAGGCTGTATGTTATCTTGGTGATGCTAAGACTTTAATGAATTTTACTTGAGATACTGATGAAATAAGCTGTCACCCACACTCCTACATTTCATTAAGGATCATAACAGATGGATTAATGTTAAAGAAAATGACAGGGAGTTTGCAATATGAATTTAATTTTTCCTTTCCTTAAAGAAATATTGAAATATGTTTAATATATATGGGATGGATGGTTGGGTGTTGCTTGATCTTGAGAAGTTTAAAATATACTGCTTTAAAGCATCTGGAACTGCTATAAACAATAAACATAACACTATTTTTAATGGCTAAAATGGGCAAATGTTTCTTGGCTGCCTTCTATAACTACAATTAGTTAAACTTCCTCCAGATCCAGGCTGATTGGACAATTTAGTCCAATAGAAGTGAACATGAACTTTATTGTCTCTCAGACAAAGGAAACCTGAAAACAAAAGAAAAGTTAGAGAAACAGAGAATTAAAACAGACTGGTTCACACATTTGAAAATACAATCAAGATATGAAAATAAGAAGTTTGGAATCAGATGATATATTTATAGGGAATGATGAAAAATGATTAAGAAATGATATAATTATTTGTTACAAGTTGAACTAGAGAAAGAAATGCTAAAAGAAACAATGATAATTTGGAAGAAAAACTCTGGACATACAATAGAACCGGATAAATGGCAACAAATATGGGAAATAAACTAAAAATTAACCATGGCAACAGTTTATAAAGAAAATATGTATATCAACATTTTGGAAATGTTCATTTAATGTTTTGTTATGTCCTATGTGTTATGTTTTTTTGTTTTTTATAATCAATAAAAATTAATTAAAAAAGAAAATATGCATAAAATGTATTATAAATGGAATATGTCACCCTAAAAATTATCAAAAATGTTTAAAGACAAATCAGTAAAATGTTGGAAATGTCAGCAAATAGGAGGTTCTTATTATCATTTGGGTTGCACATGTACTGAAGCAAGAAAAAATTGGATTAAAATACAAACATGATTAGGAAAAATAGTGGAAGAAAAGAAAAACCAGATGTCTTTTTATTAGGAATTCTCCCATAAAATACAAAAAAATAAGATATAAACTTAATAAGACATATAGCAACAGCAGCAAGGATTGTATTTGCCCAAACTTGGAAAGTAGATAATTTTTAAAAATTGGACTGTGCTGAAATGAACAGATTAACATTAAGATTAAAAGATAAAGCAGATTCATTGTATTATAAGACTTGAGAGAAGTTCTATAGATGGTTAGAAAAGGAATGTAAATAAGAAATTTTAAATATAAATGAATGATGTAACCCAGATGTATTAATCAAGAGATGAGGGGAGAGGGAAAGGGGGAAGGAATAAAATTTTAAATTAGAAGTGTATTAACCATGTTATCCGCCCTGAGCCGCTCCGAGTCTGCGGAGAGGGGCGGCATACAAATCTAATTAATAAATAATTAATAATTAATAGATAAACACATAAAGATACAAAATAAAAATAATAGATTAAAGGAATTTATATGGAATAAAATATGGAAAAATGTAAGATTGTGTAAAAGAATTCAGGGTTGCTGGAATACCATCCCAGAAAAATGAAGAAAATACAGCAAAGGGAAGAGGAAGGGAAGAGAAGAGTTAGAAGAAAGAGGGAGGAGGAAAGAAAAGAGGGGAGAAAAGAGTAAGGAGAGAAGTGGGGAAGAGAAGGAGAGAGAAAGAAGGGAAGTAGGTTTAGTAAGAGAAAGGGGAAAGGAAGGAAGAAAATAGAAAAAGGGCTGTATGAGATTAAAAAGGAGGATGGTAAAAAAGCAACCTTGAACTAATAAAGAAATAAGATAAATATAGAATATATTTATAAATATCTTGTAAAAGAATGAAATGAGATATGAGATAATGAATATGTGAAAATGTCTGTATGGTAATAAAAATAAAAAACGTTTATGAAAAAAAGTTGGTTTTTTAAATTATTATTATTATTATTATTATTATTATTATTATTATTATTATTATTATTATTTAGATTTGTATGCTGCCCCTCTCCGAAGTCTTACTTACAATATAGCCTGCAAGGTTGGATTTTACAGAATCTTAATAGGGATTTACAAAGCATAATGATGTTTTTGTTCATCATTTTCTTACCTGGCTTACACTTTTTACACCTTCTTCCTTGGCGGTAAGGCTGGCAAATACATTGTCCACTGGTTTGGTCACATGCTGTTCCTGGAACTGTCCCTAAAGGATCACAGTCACAAAGCATGCAGCCAAGAATATTCTGAGCAGTAAGGTTATACATATAGGGCTTGCACCGATTGCACTGAAGAGTTGTGACACCAGATTTGCAAGGACACTGTCCTGTCAATTTGTCACACGCTAAGGAGCCATTTACAGAGCCGGACTTATCACAGTTACACGGCACACAGAATGAAGCATTGTTTTGCCATTCTTTATAATACCCATTTAAGCACTCATCACATTGCCTTCCACCAAAGTTAGGCTTGCAAATACATTGTCCTGTTTTGGGATCACACAATGTACCAGAAACTGATCCTGCTGTTTGACAACTACAAGGCTTACAGCCAAAACCATCCATCCAATAAAAGCCGCCAATGCAGGCATCACAGTGGACTCCTTTAACCCCTTCCTTACAAGTGCACTGTCCAGTGGAAGGATTACACAAATTGTTCACGGAACCATGGACGTTACACAGGCAAGGCTCACACCCATCTTGCTCAATATTCTGAATGGCTTTGTATCCAGACTCGCACTGATCACACCTGAGACCTAAAAAGAGAAAATTCTTATTTAAAATAGCAATAAAATAATACAAATATATTATGTTGCAGTTGAAGCAGAACAGAACATGAGGCACTTGTACATCACAATCTAGCAATCACGTGGAAGAACAGTGGAAAGAAAGAATAAGACATTGAGGCCAAGCCTTACAATTACATGCTTCCTTGATTGAAAGCTCTGTGGGAAACACTCAAGTAATCACAATTCACAGCATCAAACTCATCTACAAGCTATAACATAAAGTAACATAACGTAACATAGCATAACATAACGTAACGTAACAATCCCATATATCCATAAAATAGAGTGAAATCCAAAGGAAAGACACAAGAGGATAAGCCCTAGATTTGCTACTAGAGTTGGGATCAATGATGATTAACCAATATTACCTGAACTGTATGGAAACAACTGAGATGTAAATGCCATATGCAGTCATAGAGTACACAGTTTAGAAAAAGAGAGTCTTCAGTAATCTCAACTTTTCTGCACATAGAATGTTAAATAATATAGAATAGAATAATAATAACAGAGTTGGAAGAGACCTTGGAGATGTTTTAGTCCAAACCCTGCTCAAGCAGGAGACCTCATACCACAGAGCTTTTAAAGTTTACAAAAACAACCCTTTTTTGTATCCATTTCAACTTTAATTTGAATTGCATTATTTTTTATTGAATTTTATTAAATTGAATAATTTATTGAAATTGAATTCTCTTTTAAAAATATGTAACATGTTTTTAAAATATATTTAAAAGACACAATATACTGTATAAGGACAAAAGTAACTATTTACAATATTAATCAACTTCAAAATAATAAATAATTATAAATGGAAATAGATGCAGAAGGGGACCTCTCTCCAAATGACAAAGGACCTCCTTTTCTTGTCACCAGTTTATTTTGTTTCTATAATATATTTGAAACCAAAAAAGGCATGTTTTTGGTATTTCAATGTGTGCCTTATGAGGGATAGGCATTAGAACTATCACTCTCAACATAGCATCATTTCCTAGTTTACATTTTGAAAAGAGAACAAACTGAAGACAGAAGGATTACTAAAATATACCATGGGTACAAAGATGGATCTAGGGCAGCGGTCCCCAAACTACGGCCCGCGGGCCACATGCGGCTCTCTGAGGCCATTTATCCGGCCCGCCAGTGAGTGACAAGAGCACAGGGAAAAGAGAGAGAGAAAGAAAGAAAAGGGAAAGAGAGGGAGGAAAGGAGAAGTGGAGAGGAATGAAGGAGGGAAGGAAGGAAGGAGAAATGGAGGGAACAAGGAAGAAAGGAAGGAAGGAAGAATGAAATAAATGGAGGGACAGAGGAAGGAAGGACTGTTTTGGGGGGGAGTAATTTTTTTAAATTTTTATCTCAACATACATTCAGACAACACAGTTTACCATCTAATTTTCCATGAATAAAATGCAGTATTTTGTTAGTAACTAATATCAATCATCATAAAAATTGCAAAAGTTTTTTTTTCTAATTTTGTCATCCAGTTACATTCATTTTCTTTTAATTAAATTTCCCCCCTAATGTTCCTTCGAAAAGTGCAACACCAATTATATTTCTAACTTATTAACCATTATGCCAAAGTGCTTCCTTCTTTCTTTATACATTTTTCATAAGCCAAGAAAACCTTGTATAGCCAATCAGATGTCAACAAAAGAAAATTAAAAACAAAACATAAACATATACGAATTTCAGACCTTCTCCCCCCTCTAAATAGTACGTTCCCAATTTGTTTTTTTAACTTTAAAACAAGGTATGTGCAGTGTGCAGAGGGATTTGTTCATAGTTTTTTTTATAGTCCAGCCCTCCAGCAGTCCGAGGGACAGTGAACTGGCCCCCTGTGTAAAAAGTTTGGGGACCCCTGATCTAGGGGAAGCTCGGATTCTACATCCTATGAAAATCTTCCTTTTTGAGAATGATAGTTTTATAAACATAGGTAGTCCTCTATTTATGCTTGTTATGTCATGGTAGTTGACTGGCCTGATTTTATGATGTTTCTTGCATGGTCATTAAGCAAACACTGCAGTCCTTAAGTGAAGTAATCATTTGCCATGGGCACAGTTTTGCCAAAAACCTTAAGTAAAGGCCAGGTTTTGATAAAGCCATCATAATTTGTGATTATTTGACTGCAGGGCATTATAAACAGCCATAAATACATCTTGATTCCCAGGTGCCCACAGCCATGGGAAGAGGCAACCAGTGGAACTTTGACTTGAAATCATAAGTAGCACACAGGTAGAGCTATTTTAACTTTGAACAGTTGCTATGTGACTGGTTGTAAGTTCAGGACTACGTATATATATTTAATACTAGTCAAATCATTTTGTAATCCATGCTAAGAAAACATTGCCAGTCTACCTCAATTATAATATTAAAGAACCATGTGTATGGCCTGCTTTAAATTATTTAATGAAATTAATCTGATTCCTTGTGTAAATGTTAAAACAGTAACTATACTGTAAAATAGTAAGTGTACAGTAACTGTACTGTACATGTTGCACCAAATCATATTACCTCAGATTCTATATAGATTATTATTTTTATACATTTGTATATATGCCTGTGTACACACTCACACCCACCCACATGCACAACACTTTAATTTTGAAGAAAAAAGCAGAAAAAGAAAAGGACCACCTAACAGTGTAATATGCCTCTATCAATTTTCTTTTTAAAGTTAGTTTAAGTTGCCTTGAAGACTGCATTTTTTAAAAAATCTTGAGGGAATGTCCGGTCTATTAATTTAGAGATGACATGAATAAATTGAGATGTGCTGCTCCTTTCTTAAAAATGATGGCTTTAATTCTGAATTTGTTATTTAAAAATTAAAATGAAATTGTGATTGTTCAGTTGTTTGTGTCACTTGACAAATTACCGTATATAAATCAGGAGTTCTATGTTTTAACAAACATCTTCTTTCTTTTAAAAAGCCACATGGGTACACAAATTTATACCTAGAATATTGTATTTGAGAAAACAAATCCCCAAACAGTGGGAAACATATTAGATATGGACAAAAGTGGAGAACTCCAATAGAAGGCAAGTTCTTTCCGCAATGATGGATGGCTCACCTAAGGCATATAATTTAATTTCAATAAGGAAAATAAAATAAGAACACCATTGCTGCAAATTTTAAAAATAACTGTATTGTTAACAAGAATTATGACTCATTTTGAACTATTAAAATTGGTCTACATGGATTCATATCGTATCAGTTTTAAAAATATGCACCGTGCTTATTTGAATATGCCATACATATTCCTGACAGGTAATCTATTGCTAACGATACTAGGGAAGGCCTACAGGGCATCCCATTCAGTGTTAACAAGTACAGGGGAGTTAACACACTTGGCATTTAATTCACATTCTTCTCCCTTTTTTATTCTAGATAAATCACCTACTTTAATAAAATTATTGGTGCTAATGTATTTTAGTAGTGATAGGATCATTAGTAAGATTTAACAGTTGTGCTAACTTGAATAGAACCTACTCTATAACACTGCAGTGCTTAGTTACATTTTTGGATATGAAGCTTGTTAAACTGATAGTGACAAAAGCCTCTAAGGTTATTTGTATTGTACAACCAGCACTTTTTTAAAGTATCCACATGTTTATTTAAAATAAATACACATCTTTCATGTAGACTCTTTCAATATTTTGTACAGTAGTTAAAAAAAGAACAATGGTGGCTAAATGAATTTGCTTACATATTTACTTACTAAATAGGAAGCTAATGTCCTACCTTGAGAGAGGAAATACTTTATATACTGCTTTCCCAAACAAATTGGGAAATACTTATATTTAATAAGCAAAACAATGGGCAAGTAGTTAGATAAGAACTTTTCATGTTGGTACTCCAGTGATAGAAAGTTCTTAACCAAAGATTAGGTAAACAGTTTCCCCAGGTTTTTTATATATGTACATGCATATATCTTTAGGCCTTGTGTTATACAATTACACATTAGAGTAATATATTAAGCACCAATCATTTTACTCTTATTAATTTTCAAAATTATTTCTAAATTTTATGCTTTCTATATGTTTTAGAATCATAGAATCATAGAGTTGGAAGGGACCTCCACGGTCATCAGGTCCAACCCCCTGCTCAATGCAAGGTTCATTAAACCATCCCAGAAAGATGACTGCCCAGTCTCTGTTTGAAGACCTCCAGTGAAGGCAAGCCCACCACCTCCTGTGGCAAACTGTTCCATTGGTTTATCACCCTTACTGTTAGAAAGTTTTTTTCTGATATCTAATCTAAATCTATTCCCTTGCAGTTTCATTCCATTGGTTCTAGTCCTTCCATGTCCCAATGAGAACAATGCTGATCCCTCTGCTCTGTGACAGCCCTTCAGATATTTGTAGACAGCTATCAAGTCTCCTGTCAGTCTTCTCCTTTGCAGACTAAACATAATTAGATCCTTTAACATAGGACATGGTTTCCAAATCACTCACCTTCCTTGTAAATATCCTTTGAACTTGCTCTAGTTGATCAATGTCCTTTTTAAATTGGGCCCCCCAGAACCGAACACAGTATTCCAAGTGTGGTCATACCAAAGTACTATAGAGAGGAATAATTACTTCACGTGGGCGAGATTTTATGCTCCTCGTGATACATCCCAGGATTGTGTTTGCCTTTTTTGCAGCTGTTTTTCACTGTCGACTCATGTTTAATCTGTGATCTACCAATACATCCAATTTGACCTTGTTCTAGATGATTAGCATCAAGAATAGATGCCCAACACTTTTCCAATGTCTTTGTCTGAGTCTACTTCCACCCATGTACAGTTTGGTTCAGTTTGTTCAGTGCTATATATAGAAATATCACACACACAAAGATACAGACAGACACACACACACTCTATAAATATGGTACTCCATGTAAAATTAAAAAGTAAAACAGAACCTCCCAATATTTATTATAATTTCCTAACAAAATTATAGGCATGTTCATAACTCTTCCCTGGTATTTATTTATTTATTTGACTTCTATGCTGCCCAATCCCGAAGGATTCAGGTATAAGCTGAGTGAAGGAGAACCTGTGGTCTAGGGGTTAAAGCTACTGCCATACAGGCAGACTCCCCAGGTTCAAATCTAGGTAAGGGTATGGCTAGCTGACCAGAGTAAAATAAGCTTGAAATAGATCTATACTAGTCCCCTTACTTTTCATTATCAGCAAAAAATATATTACATACATATACACATACAAAAATATGTATGTTATTTGTGCTAGGCCGAATAAAGCGAGCATACATACTGTACATGCATGCATGCATGCATGCATACATACATACATACATACATACATACATACATACATACATACATATCAGAGGTGGTATTCAACAGGTTCTGACCAGTTCAGGAGAACCAATAGTGGAAATTTTGAATAGTTTGGAGAATGGGTAAATATCACCTCTGACTGGCCCCGTCCCCATCTATCCTCTGCTCCCCGAGTCCCAGATGATCAGGAGGAAATTGGGATTTTGCAATAATCTTCCTCTTGAGTGGGGAGGGAATGAAGATTTTATAGTATCCTTCCCCTGCCACACCCACCAAGTCACACCATGCCTACCAAGCCATGCCCACAGAACTGTTTTTTTTAAAATCCCAATGATTCAAAATGCATATTACATTTCAACTAGTTTATGGCAAAAAACCCAAATACCCATTCCCCTCCTATCCTCCCCCAAATACCTTTGGACATAGGTTTTGTCATGACGTTTCCCGGGTTATATATTAGTTGCACAAGTGTTTTGAAATAAATATTATTTTAGTGAAACTAAAAACAAAAGCCTAACCCAGTATTCAGAAATCCTACAGATGACCAAAAGACTATTGTTATTTTAATACTTTTTTCTCCAGGAAGTGTGAAACAAAACAGATTCTAATACAAGGATATTAATATTATGTGTGATGTTTTTTTAAAAGTCACATATACGAGAGATGTAGAGTTATCATTCTTTTCATCAAACACAAACAAATAAAGCTACTCTTGCATATTATTCCCATTTATCAACATTTCAAAGCGCATTATTGCACTTTATATTTTGGGAACTTGATAAATTTTGTTGTTACATAGTTGTGGCTCCCCTCAAATATATTAAAAATAATAAATTGCTATAATCAAATCTAATTTCTGGAAAAGTCCTGTGGGAATAGAAAACAAAAAAGTATGTATTGTTAAAAATGATAAATAGCCCAGAGGATGAATTTTAAAAATTAAATTTACATGGTCCATGATTACAAATCCTAGCATAGAAAGATTTCTGTTGATCTTTACATTTCATAGAAGAAAAAGAAAGAAAAGAAAGAAAGAAAGAAAGAAGAGAGAGAGAGAGAAAGAAAGAAAGGAAGGAAGGAAGGAAGGAAGGAAGGAAGGAAGAGCGAGAGAAAGAAAGAAAGAGCGAGAGGGAGGGTGGAAAGTTCCATTTACCTTTGGAAGCTGACATAAACATTTATCTAAAAGTACTTAGATTTGTTTCACTATGAAAAACATGCTGATGCCCAAAATAAATCTTAAGCAAATAATACCTTATATTTTAATAGTAAAAAATGTGTATTGCTGGGATACCTACAAATTTCTGCTAAATACAGAAAAAAACAAAGAGCAGATTATACTTAGTTTAAACTGTAATTTAGTAGGAGTACTCAGTAATCATATGCTGCTAAATCAGATTTGTGTAAATTCTCATGAAAACTGTGTCTCATTTAGGTTTCAATGATTTTGGCATCAAACATTTTTTGCCTAGAAAAAGCAAAGACATCTAGATGTAGATTCTCTCCTGGCACTTACCAATAACATTTTCTTTGCACTTGCATTGCCCTGAATTTTGGTGACAGGTAGTATCTCCATCAACTGTCCCAGAGGCATTACAGCTACAGGAGCTGCAGCCATCAGGGTTGAACCCTTGCAAATTGTAGAATCCTTTTTGGCATTGATTGCATTGTCTACCAGACACATGTCTTTTGCAATTACATTTTCCTCCAATCTAAAAAATAAGATATAAAAAGTGTGGTCAAATGTTGACTGCACTTTTCCTCTCTTGTCTTGTGCATAACCATTAGTGAAATGAGTGTATTAGTAGGTTAGATAATCTTCAAACAGAAACAGGAATTTGTTTTATGCACCAATAGTTATTCACTAAAAAAGAGAACTAGAGAAACAGCAGGGATTTAATACATGGGCTTCCCTAGGTATGTCCTTGTAACATCAACACTCCGCAGTCTGCATTGGTTGCCGATCAGTTTCCGGTTACAATTCAGTGTTGGTTATGACCTATAAAGCCCTTCATGGCATCGGACCAGAATATCTCCGAGACCACCTTCTGCCGCATGAATCTCAGCGACCAATTACATCCCACAGAGTTGGCCTTCTCCAGGTCCCGTCGACTAAACAATGTCATCAGGCCAGGAGAAGAGCCTTCTCTGTGGCAGCCCCGACCCTCTGGAACCAGCTCCCCCCAGAGATTAGGATTGTCCACACCCTGCTTGCCTTTCGCAAACTTCTTAAAACCCACCTTTGTCGTCAGGCATGGGGGAATTGAGACATCTCCCTCAGGCTTATATAGTTTTATGTATGATATGCTTGTGTTGTATGTTTTTAAAATAAAGGGTTTTTAGATATTTTTTAAATATTAGATTTGTTTATTATATACTGTTTTATTGTTGTTTTGAGCCGCCCCGAGTCTGCGGAGAGGGGCGGCATACAAATCTAATAAATAAATAAACATTCACCTAAAGAAGAATACATAGTTTGAGGAGAAAGATGCTTTGGTGCATTCCTGAACCTTTATCAAACCATTCTTCATATGGGCAGCTTACTCATATGTAACTTTCTTAGATGACTAAGTGCTGGTATATCAATGCCTGGAATGCACTACCTGAATCTGTGGTTTCTTCCCCAAACCCCAAAATCTTTAACCTTAGATTGTCTACAGTTCACATCTCCCCTTTTCTAAGAGGTTTGTAAAGGGTGTGCATAAGCGCACCATTGTGCCTACTGTCCCTGTCCTACTGTCCCATTGTCTTTTTTTATCATTACTTTGTACTTATTTATTTATTTATTTATTTATTTATTATTAATTGGATTTATATGCAGCCCCTCTCCAAAGACTATGGGTGGCTTACAACATATAAAAAACAATGTATATTGAAATCCAATTAATTAAAGTTAAAATCTAAAAGTCTGAAAACTAATTAAAATAGATTCATATCCATTCAATCAAAAAACTCACCATACACTCACTGGCCAGGGAGGGTGTCTAATGATTCCAAGCCTGGCGGCATAGATGAGTCTTCACACTCTTATGAAATGTGAGGGGGGAGGCAGTACAAATCTCTGGGGGAGATGATTCCAGAGGGCCGGGCCCCCCACAGAGAAAGCTCTTCCCCTAGGTCCTGCCAAGCGGCAGACTATCTCTGGGACCGCCTTCTGCCGCACGAATCCCAGGGACCAGTTAGGTCCCACAGAGTTGGCCTTCTCTGGTTCCCGTCAACTAAACAGTGTCATCTGGCGGGATCCAGGGGAAGAGCCTTCTCTGTGGCGGCCCCGACCCTCTGGAACCAGCTCCCCCCGGAGATTAGGATTGCCCCCCACCATCCTTGCCTTTCATAAACTCCTTAAAACCCACCTCTGTCGTCAGGCATGGGGGAATTGAGATATCTTCCCCCTGGCCTATATAGTTTATGCATGGTATGTTTCTGTGTATGTCTTGCTTTTTAAATAAGCGGTTTTTAGATATTTTTAAATATTAGATTTGTTTATTATATACTGTTTTATTGTTGTTGTGAGCCGCCCCGCGACTACGGAGAGGGGTGGCATACAAATCTAATAAATAATAATAATAATAATAATAATAATAATAATAATAATAATAATAATAATAATAATAATTGTCTAGTTGACAGGACCTGTAGAAGGCTGACTCTGTGGGACCTAACTGGTTGCTGGGATTCGTGCGGCAGGATGAATACTTATGTTATGCTTATACAAGCTACTATCCTACACTTGTTCGATAAATAAATAAATAAATAAATAAGTAAATAAGTAAATAAATAAATAAATAAATAAATAAATAAATAAATAAATTTCCATGATCCTTAATTTGTGAGACATTACAAGCTAAGGTCCATCTTAATCCAACATTGTATTTTTCACAGTAGTCATTTAGATACTTCTATGATGCTCACAAGCAAGGGTTAGAGAATTACCACATTCTACTTCTATTTCCCACAATTGGTATTGGGAGGTTTGCTGTCCTACACCCAGAAGAAAGACTAAATCTTTAAACAGAATTAATGGACCTATTTCCAATTAGGGACCTATTTCCCTATCAGCTTCCTTCATGCCGTGAATATTTATATCCATCTTAATTGTACCTCCATTATTTTTTTTCTAAGCAACAAAATCCCGAACACTTTTGTTAGAAAACCTCTGGATCAGTTTTGCTACCTTCCCGTGCCTTCTCCTAGACTATTCTTCATTTACTTGAATTGACTTTGTTGTTAGAATAATTGTGTTTACTGCCACTGCAGGATAGAAGAAGGAGGCACTAGGAATTTTTGTTTTGTGAAAAACAGTCATACGTCACTTGTTTCAGTATTGTGATACATACAACGTCCATATTTACTAAGCACATTTATTGAAAAAATTACTGGAATTGCATCCTGGATTTTTTTTAAAAATCCATCTGAAATACCTTTCAGAACACACCTGTGAATAAAGTGCTTTTATAATAAAAGTATTATTTTTTCCTAAACTGAAGGGTTTTTTTAAAAAATCCATAGGGATAAAACCGATATAATTATTCTCTTCTGGAATTCTGTATCTTCGTTTAGACTAAATGACATATAACTGGTTCTTTACAGAAAAGCATTGATGAACTGCTCGGAATGGTAAATTATGCAGTGAAAGTGTATTCTGAGCCATTTAAACACACTTTCTTGAAATTATCCTTGTGATGTGACAATTAATTTTCATGAGCCAGGACCTTATTCCTTATGATTCCATCTTCCATGGGTCAGCCTTGGAAACACTTCCTTCAATAATGCCTTTCTATCTCATGTAATTCATTTCTGCCCATTTTCTCTAGGCTTATTAATCTATTTTTAATGCCTCTTAATCATTCTGCTCCATCTTGGTTTTTACTGCTACAGTCTATTTATGCCTTATTGAGCTGGACAGACCATCCCATTTTTCCTTATTTTCTTTTTTATATCATCTTGGTGTTTCACCTAATTTCTCACTCTTGCTGAGCTTCAGTTTTAAAATGAAACACAGGAGAATGCAAGCATGCAACTGCATTATTACCTGTAATTAGAACAACTTAACTATTGAGCTATTGTCGATGTGGAATAATCAGCAATTAAAACTAGAATTTCAGAAGTAGCACTGGATTTGTTTATTTAAAACATTAATATAGCTACCCATTTTGTATCACATTCTGGATGTTTCCCATAAAAAACGTATATAGAAACATAGAAGATTGACGGCAGAAAAAGACCTCATGGTCCATCTAGTCTGCCCTTATACTATTTTCTGTATTTTATCTTAGGATGGAAATATGTTTATCCCAGGCATGTTTAAATTCAGTTACTGTGGATTTACCAACCATGTCTCCTGGAAGTTTGTTCCAAGCATCTACTACTCTTTCAGTAAAATATTTTCTCACGTTGCTTCTGATCTTTGCCCCAACTAACCTCAGATTGTGCCCCCTTGTTCTTGTGTTCACTTTCCTATTAAAAACATTTCCCTCCTGAATCTTATTTAACCTTTCAACATATTTAAATGTTTCGATCATGTCCCCCCTTTCCCTTCTGTCCCCCAGATTGTACAGATTGAGTTCATGAAGTCTTTCCTGATAAGTTTTATGCTTAGACCTTCCACCATTTTTGTAGCCCGTATAAAACTAAACAATAAAATAAAAAATCCAGTGCCTAATCAAGCAGTCAGCTCATCTTTAAGAGATAAGCCAGATTTTCAGTGCTTTTATGAAAGACTTAGGAAGACAGAAACCTGTTGGAATTCAATGAGAAGAAGGTTCCCTAGGGCAGGGCTTCCACAGAAAAGCCATTCTTATAAGGTGGCAGTATTTAAGGGAAGGGACTTGGAGCATGTCCGTGCTATATAATCTGGTAGCAGTAATGGGTTGCAGCCAGTATGGCTGGGATTGGGGTTCCAGTGGCAGAAATTGAAATGTGCATGTCACAGCTGTTAGGAATCAAAGATGCTGCCACAGAGTTAAAAAGGGGAAGGCTTGCAGTTGACATTGCAGGAATTTATTGTTCAGTTTTCGAGAAAGACATTGATGCAGTGTGGTTTCGTGTTTCCTTTGGACATCTTTGAACATTCTGACACTCAAGTAGTGAGTAATTGGCTGACGTCAGCCAGAAAGACTTCAGTTGCTGGCTTGAGTGATTAACTCTGACCTTTTGGACTAATAATTTATTTATATTTGTATGCCGCCCCTCTCCGGAGAATCGCATTGCTTTTGTAGTCGCTGAGGCTTGCAGCCTTTTGTACATAAAGAAAAACGTTTTGCTTTTTTCCAAGCTTATGAGTGTGTGTGTGTGTTTGTATAATTGCCTCATTTTGGGTGGCCCTAGGGCCAGACAGAACAATTTCTCTAAAGGTTGAGAGGAAGACCATAATTATCATGGTATCTTTAACATAATTCATAAATTCTTTGACTACTTTTATCCCATTTTCACCATTAAGAATTTGGCAAAACACAAATATTGAAATCTAAAATAGTAAAATAAATTTTCAGGAACTTGGTGAACCTTTCTTCATTTATTTTCAATCTTGATAATGGGAATTAGTGCCAATGGTAACCAATTTAAAGATAACCTGAAGGCAGGAGCAGGCTACCATTCCTGGCCCTACCAGAACAGGCCGGGAGTGCACCCCCGCTTCCCTCCCTTTGCGTGCGCGCACGCGTAAGAACAATTTCTGGGGGGTTTTGGCTTCTGAATATGCACCGAAGCGAAAAACCCCAGAAATGGGCAACAAGTAAGTGTCCACTCGCTGCTGCCTGCCGCCGTTTGCTCTCCACCGCCCGCTTGCCACGCTCGCCTCTCGCTCTTGGGGTGAACGGTGGCAGCACAGGTGGTGGTGGGAGCCGGCATGAGAGGTGAGCAAGGGGAGAACAGTAGGGGAAGTCAGCATTCGCAGCGGGGCAGGGCAGGCATAGGTCCAGGGCGCGTGCACACATGTGCATGGCCGGCATTGCCACCGGTACTAGCCTATGCGGTACATGGCCACCACCGGGACCACGTTCCCCACTGTTGAGGCTGGGGCCCACCACTGCTAAAGGGCAAAGTCACTTACCTTATTGCAAAATTGACTACCATTTTTGGTGCCTGCTGAGTAACATTCACAAGGTTTACAAACATCCAAAGCTGAGAGATCTGAATCTATATGCCTATAGAAGAAATCATTACACAACTCACAATTTCTTCCTGCAAAAAAGAAAAGGTTATGCAATGTAGCTTTCAATTCATGAAAATTAGCTGTATAATTCAAAATTAAATACAATTCCCTTGAGAGAATTATGTAATTTTCAGGACGTCCATTTTAATGCACCTTTCATCTCTACCTGCCAATTTAGTGATCCAGAGCATATGAAACAATGAACCTGTTACAAACTGTGTTTTACTCCATTAAACTTCCATCTGTTACATAACATGACATTCCTATGAAGCTAGGCTGTTAGATACCTATTCTTTAAAATTGAAGATTATTCTTAAACTTCAAATTTTCCAATTAGCTCCTAACAACAAAAGCATGGAGTATTGAAAGCTCCAAAAATATAATCACGCAAAAGGATGATTTAAGTAAGTACATGTTTTTGTGTTTTATAAATGTTCAAAATTGGAATCCAGCTGTAGGTAATTAGGGAATTCTACTGGTGTTGTCCTGTCCTTAAAACAATTCATGGGATCAGAGCCACTTCTGCCAATTCAAGGATCTTTCATGCAGTAAAAGGTCAGGTAGTAGGGGATAGTAAGTTTATGCATCATTTATTGAATACTTAATAGTTTTTTTATTGTCCTTCCTTCTCTAATTCCTCAGTATGATCCTTAATTTCTTTTAAAATAGAAAATAATTTAATAGTACGTTTTACCCATAAACACTTTAATCATTTCAATCATTATGTAGAACTGAACTTTTATGACAATTAAAGAAAATTGAACTACTTGCCTAATCAGTTATCATACTGAACCTTGTGAGTTCAGTACAAAACCTTAAAATGTCATTGTGCTCAACAAATAATGCAGTCTATCATTTGTCATTTTTGTGGCTATTCAAATAATGTGACTTAATCAACTGAAAAAGAGTCCAAGCACCTATTTGAAAACTTATCTTGGTCAGTAAGCCACTCCCACCCAGTCACATGACCTTTAAGCCACCCCCAGTCACATGATTGTCAAGTTACTCCCACCTGGTCACATGGCCGGCAAGCCACTCCTACCTGGTCACATGACAATCAAGTCACACCCACAAAATAAGCCATGCCCACAGTGTGGCAGTAAAAGTTTTGGCAGTCCATCACTGCTTTCACGTGAAGAACAGCTGATCAGAACTCACTAAAGTCAACAAAACTGCCTTACAAGGAAGTTGAGTTAGTTTGTTCTAGTAGAATTTATACTGCTTGAGAGTATATATTGTTCTGAGTTACACATAAAATTTTTTCCCAATAGTACATTGAGATTAAATAGTATTTATTCTTAAATGACACAGACGTGCAATATATCTCCAAATTACTACCTAATCTCATCTAGTTATCCCATTATAATCTGTTTTTGTATTTTTTAAACATCTATCACATAAATAATCAAAGCAGCAAAATCCTATTAAAAAGGGAATATGTGGAAAATCACAAATACCACAGCATATTATTCTTTCCCCCTTTATTGGAATGGGCATGCTTTCTTTAAAGTGGCCTCTCTTGATTCAAAGCAAAGTCATGTTATGATGACTTCTGATAGCAGCTCTGTGTTCTTTATTTCCTTGTCAACCATCATACCAGTGGTGTGATTTTTTTACTACCAGTTCTGTGGGAGTGGTGTAGCTTGGTGGGCTTGGATTGGTAAGCGTGGCAGGGGAAGGATACTGTAAAATCCCATTCCCTCCCCACTCCAGAGTAAGGTTACTGCAAAATCTTCATTCACACCCCATCAGGTGGGACTCTGGAGACAGAATAGATGGGGTTAGGGCCAGTCAGAGTTGATATTTACCGGTTTTCTGAACTACTGGTAATTTCTGCTATCGGTTCTCTGGAACTGGTCAGAACCTGCTGAATCTCACCTTTGCATCATACAGTATTCTGACATATTTGAATTATTAAATTAAATTATACTTCATTACTTATTTTCCATTTATGATGTTTTAACTGAAATAATTCAGTGCTAGACAAATCTGGGATCTTGTCTACGTAAAATATGTTCTTCCATATAATATGTATTATACACTGCTCAAAAAAAAATAAAAGAAACACTCAAATAACACATCCTACATCTAAATGAATTAAATATTCTCATCAAATACTTTGTTCTGTATAAAGCTGAATGTGCTGATCATAAAATGAAATTGATTGTCAATCAGTGTTGCTTTCTAAGTGGACAGTTTGATTTCACAGAAGTTTGATTTACTTGGAGTTATATTCTGTTGTTTAAGTGTTCCCTTTTTTTGAGCAGTGTATATAATATGTATAATGTGACAAGTGTATTATATAAATGTATGTAATATGTATTATATATTCCATATAATATGTATAATGTGACAAATGCATTGATCTTTCAATGGTGATCATGTACATTACAATTAATACACATGCCTTTTAATCATGTATAGGAGTTAGCGATACAGGCTCCACCTTACTTTGTAACTAGATATTTCCAACAAACTTACAAATTTTTAGTACAATATTTTTATTTTTTTCTGCTTGGATTTACACAATGAATGTTGGGTTGGGTGGAAATAATTCACATTATAGAACTCTACATTTTATACATCTACTTCTAATTAATGGTACTTTGGAAGAGCCAACGACAAAGCATCCACATATGTCCCTGCAAATATATGTGCATTCCACTTGGTTGTGGTAATTACCTGAAGTGTTATGTTGACAATTATCACAGACTCCACCACCACCTCTATAATATTCATTAGGAAAGTAATCTATTGTCCTGTCGTAATGACAGCTTACAGCATGGCTAAAACATTGACAAGGTTTGCAATTATAAGCATGAACTTGATCTCCTGGATGGAATGGCTTGTCATTGTACAGCGGCTGACAAAGATTACACTGAAATAGAGAATAGAGAAAATATAGAACAATCAGGAATCATTGTTTAGAACAGATATATGAATTCAAATGCCGTGTGCCCCTTGTTACATATTGGCCTGTCTATCATTAATTTTTTTTTACAGACAGGAGAAAAGAAAAGATGTAAAATCATTTTAAAACAAAATGCTCTACAAATTATTTATAGGGAATCCTCTTGATAGGACCATCATAGAACATGCCATTAAAATTGTATGTTGCAACAGCTGCTAAATTAAGTGTTTCACTTAACAATTCCCCAATCCTGTTCCCTCCAATGCAATTATTAAACAAACGTGTAGATCACTGTGGAACATACTTGTGGGACCATTTTCTGCCTCATATATTCCAGGGCTGGTCGGTGTTGTACATACTCCTGATCAGTTGGAGGATGATGAAGATATTGAGGACTTGGATTCAGATAGTGTTTATGAAGTAGTGGGGGGGCCGGGGTTACAGGTAGTAGAACAGGTGGGAGGCCAGCCACAGGATGGGGTTATGAGTTCAGGATCCAGTGAGGGAGAATCAGATGCCTGCTGGGTTAACCCTAAATTCAGAAGGATTCAGAAACGTAGAGAGCAAAGGTCTGGAAGAAGATATTAAGGAGAGGAATGGGTTAAATATTGTAGTGAGGTATTTGGCACGTCAGGGGGCTAGTGGAGAAGAAGGGTGGAGTTTCAACGTTGCTGAAAAGAAATATGGATGTGTTTTCGCCACGCTAAGGTAAGCCAAAGTATTTTGTATTGTATTTAGTCAGTGCTGCTGTTTTTAAAGCTATGTAGTTAGGAAAATAAATCTTGTCTAAGTGAAGCAGGAAAAGGAATGTGAGAAATGCGGCTAAGAGAGAGATAACGGACCGAGTGATATCTGGAATGTGTTGAAGTGCAGGAGAGCAGAGAAATAAACATAGTTGCTTTATTCATGAAATGATGCATTTAATGAGAGTTATTTGTAACTACTAAACTTCTACCAGAAACCAGAACAGTCAGGTCCCACAGAGTTGGTCTTCTCCAGGTTCCGTCAGCTAGGCAATGCCCCGGCGAGTCCCACTGCCCCCTCCCAGTCGTCCGGAAAGCCTTAAAAATGCACCTCTGCCGACAGGCTTGGAATCACTGAATTCTACCCCGGCCTATGATTGAACTTGTAATATATGTTTGGCTGAAATGTGGATGATTGGTTTCTTAAATGAATTGGGGTTTTAGAACATGATTCTTATTAGATCTTCTTATGTATTTTAGATTGATGTTTTAAAGTATTTTAAATGTTAGATTTCTTGTATATTTTGTATTTGCATTGTTGTACGCTGCCCTGAGTCTCAGCAGAGGGGCGGCATAAAAATCTAATAGATGAATAAATAAATAAATGAATATATCATGACTCAGAGGTGGGGGAGGCCCTTGGATGGCCAGGACAGCGACAGATCTGCCAGCCCTGGCCATCCTAAGAACCCCTCCAAACCTGAATCACGCTGTGCACTACTTCCTGATCCTTAGGTCCTCACAGGCATTTTCCCAATATATGCAAATATATTCTTGAAATAAGTATTATCTTACTTGCAAATCTCAGTATTTTCCTTCTCTGGGTTCTCAATAGCAGAACCACATCTGGTTACAACCAAGCCATCTGAATGCTAAGCATAGGATTATTTGAAAAATATCTATGTTTGCCTAGAATTCTGAAACACAGATTGAAATGCCATATAAAATTCAATCTATAACATTTATGTTTGAATATTTAATGTTTGTAGATGTATAATTATTTTTTAAATAATTCAGGGTATATGATCCTCTGGCTTAGCTCTCAGAATGTGGTAAACATTACTATAGGAATACAGTGGTACCTCATCATACGAACTTAATTGGTTCCAGGAGGAGGTTCGTAAGGTGAAAAGTTCGTAAGATGAAACAATGTTTCCCATAGGAATCAATGTAAAAGCAAATAATGCATGCAAATCCTTCAGGAAAATCCCAAACTTTAGAAGGGAGGCGAACAGAGGGCAGGGAGGAGCAGCTAAAGGGGGCGGGTGGAAGAAGCAAGGCTAGGCTAAAGGGTGAGTGGGAAGGAAGAAAGGCAAGGGGGGCACCCCTCCCTTTTCTTTTTTCAAAAGACACAGTTTCAGTGCCTTTGCAAGCATGCAAAATCTTTACTCCTCCAAGCTGCCCCTCCCTTTTCTTTCTTAAAAAGACACCGTGTCAGTGCTTTTGCAAGCATGCAAAATCTTTACTCCTCCAAGCTGCCCCTCCCTTTTCTTTCTTCAAAAAAGGGGGGGAAAGAAACCCCTTCATCCCAGCAGCAGCTGCTTGGGTTCGTAAGGTGAAAATAGTTTGGAAGAAGAGGCAAAAAAATCTTAAACACCGGGTTCGTATCTTGAAAAGTTCGTTAGAAGAGGCGTTCGTAAGATGAGGTACCACTGTATCTTTGTAGTATAGCACTGTGAAGCGGTATATAAGTTTAAGTATTATTGCTATTGTGTATACACATTCTCAAAACCCAAAACATGCTGCCATTATAGAATGTATTGTGATAGATGTACCTACCAGTGTATGCACATAAACAGACATAAATTCCTCCATCACTCACAGACATTGTAAGTAAATACTATCTCCAATTTAACGAGTAAAAAGATGAAATGCTACTTATTTCAGAAAAAACAAACAGCAGTTCACATATCTACAAATGCAACCAACATAGAGATGGGATTGTTCAGGTGGATATTAATGTTTCCCTCACCCAGTCATGATTAAAGTGGCTTTTTTCAGTAGACAAACATTGATGGTAAACAGAAATCTCTCCTGTATAATATAGGAGAAATCCTATCCCTCCCATCCATTATTTGAATAAAAGTCTTGGAAAGGAGCTTTAAATTTGCTCCCTCCTGACATCAAGATTAGGTTATCCAATATAAAGATGTATCTGAAACTAAATGTAACAGTACACAGAATTTTGGAAGCTTCACATATAATGGACAGGAATTACTAATCTGTGCTTTAACAGAGTATGTAGAGAACAAATTACTTCACTAATAAACTAGAATTTTGCTATTCTCTTGGTTTGTAGACACTTGAGAGTGTCATGAGAATAAATTTAGCATTCCATTCCAACTATCCATAGAACTTTCTTTGTTTTAAAAAGTCTCCATATATTAGTTAATGCAAGTTGGGGGGTGGGGGATACAAATTAACCAAGGATCATTGTACAATCTTTTATTGAATTGCTTTAATTAAATTTAACAGAATTTAGACAGAGTGAACTATTCTAAAAGTCCAAACTACTAGAATTAATTTATGTACACAAGGTATGAAATTCACATTTAATTCCCGCAAGGCCATGGGTTCAGACAGCCATTTTAAACAATACAGAAAGAACTTTTCCTGTTAGTCATTATACAAACTCAATTCAGCTACACAGAGTGCTAGTATACAGTATTTATTTGGTGAGTGTACTTTTCTCTAACCTATATAAGAGCAGCTTTAATTTTCTGCCACTATTCTAACTTTCTCATCTTGAAGAAACTTTGACAACTTCAATTTTAATTGGTTATTTGAAATGAAGATCCCATGGCTTTTCATCAACTGTGTAAAGTAAATTGCATTCCTGTGGGATAACAACCAAATTTTTTGCTAAAGCATTAGCACCTCTACAATTCTGCGCTCTAGTAGATTGTCTGGGAATGCAGCCTTTCAATATTCAAGGCTGCACCTCGCCATTTCAGTAAATACTTTCCACAAATTATTTTAGAAATCTAGGATCTATGGCCTGTGAAATTAAATCAGTTTGCCAAGGTTGAGTTCTTGGAGAAACCCATCATTATCACAAAAATCTCAAAAAAAAATATTCAAAAATTTTCAGCTTATAAAATTCCTGGTATAATCTAGATTGGCCTTTGCTGTATGTCAGAAATGGTTTGGACAATCCATTTAAAGATATTTATTTTCATTCATGCGTACTTTTGTTTTGACTACCACATCTGAAGCATTTTGTTTCATTCAATATCATTTGAAAAAGATACACCTATGTATTGTATCATCAGAAAGAAATAACTTTTATATAAATAAAATACTCTTCCATGAATATGAATCTTTCATTAAATTGTTAGGCTAAGCAGTTTTTGCTATTTTATACAAAAATGGCTAGTTTATTAATAAGCAATTAAATTGTGCATGTCATCATATCCATTGTTATAGATGTAACAGAAGATAAAGCTATGGAAACAGAAATTAAATAGTCCTAACAGAAATTAAATATAGTATGGGTATAGTTGTCATCAAAAATCTTAAATTTGCATTTTTATTTGTAGGGAATAATAAATTACATTTTTTTAAATCAAAACACTCTATATTCTGGCCACGTCTTTTGGACATATAATGCCATGTACTGCAATGGCTGTCAATTATTTATGTCTGGGAGAGGGGTGTGATCAAGTGCCGTTGCGACACGGAGTTCCCCGCACTCCTCTGGGGAACCCCAATATCTGTGTTGCCTGGGGACCTGGTTTGACCAGAACCAGGTCAGAACCATGTTGGAGGGGTGGTGAAGAAGGGGGACACCATCAGCAATCTGGGAAGGGACAGCAACCACCCCAAGGAACCAATAAATAGCTCCTGACTAGTGGCAGTGGAAAGTGGCTTGTTAAAAGCCATCCTAGCTGTGGCGGCCATAAACTGACTGATTGATTGGATTTTTTGGATTGGAAGTCACCTGGAAAAAAAACTCAAGAAAAGTGTTGGAAAGGCAAGTTGTAGAGTACAAGTTGTAGAGTACAAGAGTCTGCGGAGAGGGGCGGCATACAAATCTAATAAATAAAAATAAATAAAATAAGTTGAGCTGGTGAGTTATTCGTCTGAACAGAAGGTTTGAGACTTTCTCTTTAAAGATTAAAATGGGAACAAAAGGACTGCCAAAAATAATGGAAACCACTAATTAGCACAGAAGGCTATAGAACAAAAAATTGCTAAAGAACGCAGTAACTAGAGACTACTCTGAAAATTTTGGGAAATGTTGTTATATTGAATTAATTTTAAACTAAGAAATGTCTGAATTAATATGAGTTGATTTAAAATATTTTAGCACACTAACTAACAGGAAGAATGGACTTGGGGAGCCAGTGAAGAGCTCCATCTGTTGGATGGAGGAATTATTATTCTGGAAAATTTTGATGGATTTTTAGATGCTGATCTTGGATTGGGAACACCAGGACTATTCTAGATTGTGTGACAGATATTACTGGCAGCTGGACTGATAGTGAAGACTTGTGAATGGTAAAGTTTGGAATATGGATGTTTCAGAAGAAGGGACTTAAAGCCTTTCTTAAGGACTATTTTGAAGAATAAAGAGATGCTTCATGGAGTGTGAAGATAGATATAAAGCAGCAACAGAGGAAGCCTTGGAGTGCAGTGAGACTTTGCTAACATGATAGCAAGGAATAAAAAACAAAGTAGTAATGTGCAAATAAAATCAGAAGAAGAAAAACAGGTGGAAGAAGACACAGGCAACAATGGAGATAAAAGCGAAGGAAACTATGAGAATGCACAGATTAATGATTACAATGAACTTTTTCAGTTAAAAGAAGAACAACAGGTGGAAGAAGAACCAAACAATGATAAAGACAAAAGGGGAAATAATCTTGAAAATAAACAGGCTAATGACTATATTGAATGTTATAATTATTACATTGGGGTTATCAAATAAAAAAGGAATAAGGCTTGGATATAGATATTGGGCATGGCAACTTAAAAAAGAAGAAGGGAATAAAGAGAGTTAAAGAGAAGTCAACACAGGAAGAAGAGAAAAGGAGACAGGTAAAGAATTTGGGGGTACAATGTTACAAAGAATAAAAAGAAAAAAGTGAGAGGGGAAGTGAGAGGTATAAGGTTAAAAGAAAAAAAAGAATGGGAAGTTAAGATTAAGAGGATCAGGAGTGGACTGCCCCTGGTTTGCTTGGAATTGCCATTCCGGTAGGAGAAATGATGATGCGTTCACATCTACGCATCCCTGCCATATGCACATGCACCCCCACACATCCCTGCATAAGATTTTGCTTCCGTGCATGCACAAAAGCAAAGAAATCGGCAAAAATCGCTAAAATCTTGTGCAAGGACACTTGCACGCATGAGATTTCTATGATTTTTGGCCTTTCTTTGCTTCTGCACATGCCCACGCCGGCCTCCGCGACTGATCCGGTAAGGAAAGGCATGGAAAAGCATGGAATTTTAAAGAAAATGTTTGATTGCTATTTGATTATTTGATCATTACTTGATCACTATATGCTTTTTTTCTATATATAATGGAATACATTTATGAACATACAGAATTTTAAAAGTTAATATTCTTGATCTGATGGATTAAATTAAAAATTGTCAAATACATATTGATATCTCTATAAGGAAAGAATCATAGTTAATCTCTGGAAATTTGGAATTTTGAATGATTAATATTTATGTGCAAATATAGTTAATGATGATAATTAATATTGATAATGAATAAGTTTTTAATTTAAACTGACATAATTATTCAAAAATAATTAATTATACAATTAAGTGATAACTTTAGGAAAGTACAATTATATTATAGATTGGTATAACCTGGATTTGTTGAAATAAATTTAAAATGATATACTTGTAACATTAGAGGGAAGAACATATATAATAATATATGATAATAAATGAAAGAAGTTAATGTGTTTTAAGTTTTGAAATTTGAATAATATCTGCCTTCCCCTGTACTGTAAAAGGTATTAGTCATATATGAATTGATGTTTCATTTTTGAAAATAAGTAAATGTAGAATTTTTAGGGGCATTTACTGTTGTGGTTAGCTCTGGCCCAGCTCCTGCCCCAAGGACTGTGGATGTGGGGGAGTCATCCACATGCTGCAGGCCTGCTTTGCCCCCGGTGGAATCTGCTGATGAAGGCTCCTCTGACCAAGAAGACATGAGTGACAGGGAGGAGGAGAGTGTGGCAGACAGCTCAGAAGGAAATCAATTATCTAGCTCCTCCTTGGATTCAGAACAAGAGTTAATGATACAGCCACGCATGCGTAGAGCGATGCATAGGCAACAACAACTGAGAGATTATTATCAAAGAAAATGAGGCCACCTGGGGTTGGGTGGAGCTGTGGTAATTAGTGAGGCTGCTATAAAGAGCAGCCTGTGGTTTTGGCCATTGTGGAGGATTATCTTATCGTTGTGTTTCGTGACTGCTTTGCTGACTTTGACTTTTTGTGGGGGCTGATTTTTCCCCGCTTTGAAACTAAACCAGAGCAAAGTGTGTTTCACTTTGTGAAAGAAGAAGGACTGTGAATTGCCTCACAGCTGCAAACTAAGTATCACAGAACTGATAAGAGACTTGCATAAATTACCAGTTTGTTTGGAGACCAGTGCTCTTTGCTATACCAAAAGAGGGCTTAGTTTAAGTGAATTTTCATTATAAAGAACATTGTTTTGAATTTTCAAACGTGTGTGTGTCTGAAATTTGTACCTGTGAATTTTTGGGAGGATTCTACCAGAGAGACCGACAGAACAATTTACTATTTGTTTTAAGCAACAATATATGCATATTTGTTTGCACTAAATGTATATGTGTTGTTATGTATGTTTTTGATGTGGAGGAATTTTTTAAAAAGTTACAAAAAACATATTTATGTCTGCTTTTATTTTGTGCAATTTCATTTTATATAATGGATTGGTTTACTGATCATATAAATCTCTATATGACTCATGTATATGCTATATACCCACCCAAAGACACTTATGTATGCATATGTATTCAGGGATGTAGATAAAAAATTATTCCAGTTCTAAAAGCTTAGAATTAGAGCTACATGTTTCAAAATTGGTTAGGAAATGGTTTGAAATGTATAAACTGCAATCTGCAATAACATAATGCATTTTGTTTTTTTAATCAGGACCAAAAATGCATGCATTCTTCTTACTATGAAAGAAGGATTATTTAAGCTTTTTAAGTACAGCCACAGTAGATTAACTGTGATTAGAAGTGCAATAGCTGTGGAAATCACCCAAAAGAAAACTCCAAACAGAAAATGGTAAGGCACTAATTTAACTTGTTTTCACACAGAATCAGGGATCTCAGCAGAGTACTTGGTGAACTCCAGATCATATTAAATATTTATAATTAACTCTGATAAAGTGCCACTTCACGATTCTTGTTCTAATTAAAAAGACAGCATCAACTTGCATTTTTAAAAGACGTCTTTAGAAAAAATCATTTTTGTGATGAACCATTTACTCTAGCAACTTTTTACACGTTAGAAGAATCAAGCTGATTTTTAGAAGTTTTATCAGTCTTTTAAAAACAAATATAAAACACTTTAAGTTCAAAACGTGCAATAACTTTCTTCAATCTTTTCTGCATGTACACCTGCAAGCTTTTCACTCCTCCCAGTTAAATGCCCTCTCACAAATCCACTAGAATTGTGTGACCATTATACTGGAATAGTGTGATCAAGTTGCTAAAAGCTGGCCACAATGTGTGACAAAGTCTAAAAATGGGAGATGAAATTAGGTTTACCAAGTTTTTAAAAGGTATGTGCTTTTTCTACAAAACTATCATTATATTGTGTTTTGGCACTTCCGACATGCTGACAAGTGGCATATTAAAGTTTACCAAAAATAAAAGGACAAAATATTTACAATGTGTCATAGATTGGATTATATTCTGCTGCATATGTTTATAAATATTTAGAAAAAGATACAATTTAAGCAGGAATACATGTCTCAAGAAAGAGAATAGTAAGATAATTAGTTTAAACTAATTTGGAGCATAGCTCCAAAGTTTCAGTTTTTTCTTTCTATGGTTATTTAATTGCACTTGGTTTGGCCAATTAAAAAAAAACCTCTAAGGATTTATTGTAGTAAACAAAGTCAATCAAGAAAATAAAATTATTCCACATAACAAAATCATGCATTGGAATGCATAATAGATACATTATTATATATCAAGGATTCCCAACTTTTGGATGTGCAGATAAATGTTTATAAAGTATAGTGTCATAACTACACTTACTGAAATAATTGGCAGTCTATCAAATTTGAAAATTATTCACATATGTAAACAATTACTATCTTGGTCTCTCTCTCCTGACTTTGATATATATGGCTGTTAAGGCAATACCTTTGAACATAAAACTAAACATGTCCTCAACTTTGGAAAGTTATGCTGTGTTCAGTGGTGGGATTCAAACATTTTTACTACCGGTTCCATGGTCATAGCTTGGTGGGCATGGTATAGCTTGGTGGGCATGGCAGGGGAAGGATATTGTAAAATCCCTATTCCCACCCCACTCCAGAAGAAGGATACAGTGATCCCTCTATTATCGCGAGGGTTCCGTTCCAAGACCCCTCGCAATAATCGATTTTTCGCGATGTAGGGTTGCGGAAGTAAAAACACCATCTGCGCATGGTGGAGTTTGCGTTCCCCGCCGCCCACGCAAAGGGGAAACCCCGATTCGGCTCCTCGCTGCTGCTGCGCTACCGAGCAGATCAGCTGCTGGGCGGCCGAAGGAACCTTCCCTGGGTCTTCCCCCTCTTGCTGGCGGGCGGGCGAGCGGCGGGCATCAGCGAGGAGCCGGGGTTTCCCCTTTGCGTGGGCGGCCGGGAAGACCCAGGTTGGGGGTTCAGGGGGGTGCTGGGAAGCCCCCCAGGCCGGCTGCGACCTTTTAAAACAGCCGCGCCGCTTCCCAGCTGAGTCCTGAAGCCAAACGCGGAAGTTCGCCTTTGGCGTTTGGCTTCAGGACTCAGCTGGGAAGCGGCGCGGCTGTTTTAAAAGGCTGCAGCCGGCCTGGGGGGCTTCCCAGCACCCCCCCGAACCCAGGTTGGGGGTTCGGGGGGGTGCTGGGAAGCCCCCCAGGCCGGCTGCGACCTTTTAAAACAGCCGCGCCACTTCCCAGCTGACTCCCGAAGCCAAACCCGGAAGTGTTTTTTTTTAAAATTAATATTTTTTAAAAAATCGCGATATAGCGTTTCGCGAAGATCGAGATCGCGAAACTCGAGGGATCACTGTACTGCAAAATCTCCATTTCCTCCTGATTAGATGGGACCCGGGAGGCAGAGAACAGATGAGGTAGGGCTAGTCAGAGGTGGTATTTACTGGTTTTCCCAACTATTCAAAATTTCTGCTACCGGTTCTCCAGGAATGGTCAGAATCTGCTGAATACCACCTTTGGCTGTGTTGTCAATAAATAGTTATCCAAAGATATAGAATTTAATTTAACTTAATTTATCAGACTTCTATAACGCCCAATCCCATGGGACTCAGGGTGTTTGAGGATGTTTGTCTAAAGACAATAGGACCAACCAATCCGGTTTCTGTATTTTCCCGCCCAAGGAATAAGGGGTGGGTAACCATATCTAACTGTCTTCTAGATACAACAGTATCCATGAAGAATAGCTTGCCAGACACATCCCAAACATGATTTAAAGGAGAAGAGGTGCTTACCAATATTTCTGTATTGAACACAACAACTGAGTTCATGGTAGATGAGAGCTACACAAAAGACCTGAACAGAAAAACAGGGAAACCACTGGATCTACCAATCAGCCCTACGGCAACCAAAATCACAATGAAAAAAAGGCAGGGCATTGGGTATTACCTATTAAAAATTACATGGCACAGAGCCACCTGTTTCCAATAGTTTCTGCTCAATTGCTATAGCAGACAGGTTTGGTAAACTTCTCCCCAACCCTGTCCCCTTTAGTAATGATTGCCATCTTGTGGGATCTGGAAAATCTGCTTTCTCTGTCGCAGTGCCTACCTTGTGGAACAACACCCCTCCAGAAATCCAAATAGCCACAACACCGGTGGCCTTTTTCAAGCCATTAGAAACTTCACTCTTCTGTTGGGTATTTGGACCAAGTCTTTAAGCAAGCCCTGCTGGTTGATTAGCTGCTGGGTTTTTTTTTTAATTGATTATGAATATGGAATGTTTTTAAGTGTGGAATGTGTTATCTTGAGAGTTGTTTCTTTTCTTTTAACAAATTGCATTGGGATGTTTTTTAGTTTTAATCCCATTCACTGCCAAGAGTAACTGATGTGATACGAACATACACATTGCTTAAATAAAACACAGCCACCCATGGAAAGACAGACACACACACACACAAGCAATAGGCTGTGAAGAATGTAAAAGATTATAGGAAGAAAGTAAGGTAAGAATTGTTCCTACTCTGGCAAATGTCCATTGTCAGATAGTAAATGGGCTGCTCCAAACAATCTTAACAGCTCTAAAGATAGATGGATGTTTAGAAGGCCCTGTCCTGAACAAGAATTAGGAGCAGAGTCAAACTCTTTTAAAAAACCTTGGACCTTGTGACAATGCTAGAAAATTGCCAACAGAACAGAAAGAATATTCTTGCTTGCTTCCCAATAATCAGTCTTCTCCAAAAATGCCCTTTAGCTTCCAGTATCTTCTAATCTTCTAATCAACTTTTAATTTGGTGAGAGAGGAGTTAGCTAGCGCCAACCTCTTTTTCCACTTTACCTGGGATAACACTTGCTACATGGATAATTTTGAATTAAGGTGATTGTTGCAATAGCAATAGCTATCACTTCATAGTGCTTGACATTCTCTCAGTTTACAGAGTTAGCATATTGCCCCCAACAATCTGAGTTCTCAGTTTACTGTCCTTGAAATGATGGAAAGCTAGTCAATCTTAAGCCTGTCAGAATCAAATTCATGGCAATGAGTAGTGAGTAGCCTGCAATACTGCATTCAAACCACTATTCCACCACAGGTCCTAGCTGCTTACAATGGATTGTTAATTAACTATAATTAACTGTATATATATAAATTATTCCTATATATAAATTTATTGATGCAACTAAATAAAAAAAATAGGAATTGTGTCTTGCTGCTGTAAGTACTGTGAGTTGCTACCAATTCACCATATTCAGGTGAACTGGTAGCAGTGGTGACGAGAGGCTCCATTTACCCACCCGGATATCATCACACACAATCTGTGCATGCACAGAAGCACTGTGCACAAGCATTCACCAGTAGCGAATGTAAGTTAAACCCTCTACTGCTGCATGCGGCACATAAGTGAGTACCGTGCAGAGCAAAGCTTGTGTATAGAAGAAGGGAACAAACCCCCATGAGCTGGAGTTGCCCAGGAGTAGCAGATAATAAGATTCCAGTACAAATTGACCATAATAAACTAGGGTAGACAAGATTAAAGGGTAGACAAAGGATAGACAAAGATTAATGTTAAAGGGTTAAATAAGGTCCAGGAGGGAAGTGTTTTTAATAGGAAAGTGAACACAAGAACAAGGGGACACAATCTGAAGTTAGTTGGGGGAAAGATCAAAAGCAACATGAGAAAATATTTTACTGAAAGAGTAGTAGATCCATGGAAGAAACTTCCAGCAGACGTGTTAGATAAATCCACAATAACTGAATTTAAACATGCCTGGGATAAACATATATCCATCCTAAGATAAAATACAGAAAATAGTATAAGGGCAGACTAGATGGACCATGAGGTCTTTTTCTGCCGTCAGACTTCTATTTTTCCTATGTTTCTATTATTTATTATTACTTATATATTGGCAACTTTTTTACTGCAATTACACTAAGATTCAATGGTGGCATGCCTACTTTGCTTTAAAAAACATAATGGTTCTCCTTAAAGTATATCCTGTTTAAACCAAATTCCTTCCTCTTTTGAACCACATGGCCAACCATACCAAAGATGATACTTTTTAAAATTCCTGATCATTTTGTGATCAGCATCTGGAAAGCTCCCTGCTGGTTGTGAAACACATTAACGGGATTATCTGAAATGGCAAGGAGATATGGTAAATGGAATTAAAATCCAATAAGCGCCATTAATTCTCTCACAAGATTCTGAATCCAAACCTCAGAAGATTTTGAAAAATTGGATTTGAAGTGAAGCACATCTTGGAATAAAACTTACATTGTTGCCTTCTGTGTAGCTTTCCTTGGAGCAGAGACATTTGTATGGACTATGACTTGTGTCACAGTGATCAGCATGGCCAAAGCAATTACATCTGTAAAACAATAAAGCTTTTGAGGGGGGGAAAAGCAAATTGACTAGGAATTCCAGAACTTGCAGTACCAATGTACCTGGAGGGCAACATGTTGGATAAGGGTGATATATAATTTGAAAGGGCACCTTCCAGTTATTGTTTTTACATTGTCATGAATGTAACTGTCTGCTTCTGTTAAAGATAACCATCTCAGAAAAGGCTCAATTAAGTGTAGGAACTATTTCATGTCTCTCTTGATTCAGCATTTATAAATGTGAAATATGTTCTGCTTTCAAAGGGAATAAATTGACAGGACATCTTGCAGACCAACTATTAAGTGATCAAATGCACATTATGTGCTTTCATTATGTACTGGGTAGATGTAAAACCCTAATTATTAATTAGAGTTAACACCTGTGTTTTCAACATTAACCCTTCCATCTGTAATTCCACAACTTCTTAAACGCATTATTTGCTTCAATTTATTTTCACAGTTTTTGATGAAGCATTCTTTTTCAAGCTACATCTTCATGGAACAAGATCTAGAAGGAATAATAATTTTAATTATAGCTCTGTAATTTCCATTGGTGCCAAATTCCCAATAAGGCATACAGCTGGAAATTATATATATGAATATAACTCAACCAGTAGCACAAATGGCAATATATTTTATTAACCTACTGCAACAAATTATAGTAGAGAAAAACCTTACAGCTAGAGGTAAATATAGGCCTTAATCATATAATGAAAAATCCTTAAAATAGATTAAATTATGTTTAATTATGTATTTGAAGATAAACAGATAATTCAACCCTTGTTAATGTGAAACAAACCACAGTAATATGTCTCCATCTGCATTGCTATCTGTATATATAAGTATATCATGGAACAAACCATACAGTTTGAGTGAATGGGAAAAGCTATTGGGAAGGTCAATTATTGTTTACTTGCTAACTATACATGGGTGTCTCTTCCACTGTTTGTGTTTATAATTCTACAGTCCTAAAAAAATGGTCATGCTTAAGTTTCAAAGAAATTAACTTATATTTAACTGCATCTTTCAATTAGATTTCTGTGACATTTAAGAACAACTCATTATATGGATTACTTGTTGAGACTATGCTTCTATTGTCAATATCCCCAAAATCCCACTAAAAATACAGACATTCCATTTATAGAATAAATTCAATTATTCGAAAGATAGCATCTTAGTTTTTCCAAAGTTCAAACAGTTAAAATAATTGAAGCATTATAGTGAAATTATGATGAATACTGTATTCAAGTAACAATAGACAATTTGTTCCCTAAGGAAGTCTGGCTTACTGTATTTTTCTCTAAAACATAAATTCCCAAGGGATTGGGGGTGGGGTGGGGTGAAGCACATCTTTCATTGGAGACCAGCCATTATTTAATTTGCATTTTATTTACAGGGTACAATTATGCCTTCAAACAGACTTGTGACTTATCTTATACAATAAGGTTGTCAGTCATAGATAATACAACTACTCTTTTTTTGCTGACAGAAGCTTCATTTTTAAGAAGAAAAACTAGCTAAGACAAATAATTTTGTTCATTACTAAATCCATTACATCTGCCACAGATCAGGCACCATGATAAAAATGGAAATATGGTAGATCCACTTTCAAACAGACATACCTCTTCATAGGAATGATCAAATCCAAAATGTAAGCATTATTGATAAATGAAATATTATTAAAGATAAAAACGAATCAAGCCATTTTAGATTTGAAATCAGTACCGGAGTGGTATATTATGTAAGGCTGAACGGTGCTTCAAATCTGAAATTGAAAAGAGCTGTCTGCAATTTCTTATACATATTTTTCCCCTGAGATTGTGTGACAATTGAGGATGGCATGTACTTACTCCCAGGAAAAGATGTGACTGCTTTCAAGACTGGTAAGGGATATATTCATGTCCTCCCTTGCTGCAAAACATTTTTTTAAAAAACTTTGTGTAAGATGTGGTATTCACTTACCTCTCCTACCAGTTCACATCTGTGAATGCACATGACTTACATGCATGTGCGCAGCTTCAAAATATGCAGAAATAAGATGGCATAGCGCCGGGGCGCCCACCTACAAGTTGCCGCTACCAGTTCACAGCTTCAGACCAGTTCGCCTGAACTGGTCTGAACTGGAAGAATACTACCTCTGCTTTGTGTCCAAAACACTGCACAGCCATAATACTACATTCTCATTTGCATGTATATACCACTATGGTCATCTTTTATCCCAAAATTTATTTTTTAATAGGAAAATCACATAACATACCTTCCACTGATTGTAATTTCATCAATTCCATAGTATCTATGTCCAAAATTAACCCAAGGCATAGTAGTGTGATACTGGCCAAATAGATCAATCTTAATTTTTGAGACTTTGACAAACTCTTGAAGTGATGGTGTATTGTAGAAATCATTATATCCTGGCCGATGATTTGGTTCTGGAGTAAGAACACTGAGAGTAATATTTCCATGGGAATATGGAGGATGGCTATTGAAACATAGGGAAAAAATGAATGTCTCAACATGTTCAGGGTTTTGAGAAATTGTATATTTGTTTAAATACACCAATTTTTTTAGCCAGGGGAAAAAATGGAACTTGATGTAATTCTCAAGCACTAGAATGGAAGCATCATAATTATTTAAAATAATATGAATTCTTGTTTCAGATTACAATCTTTTCAGGATAAAGGTGGTGATTACCTATAAAGCCCTACATGGCTTAGGACCATTGTAAAAAACAGTCATACCATCCAATTAAACCATACATAAAATGAAACAGCTAAGGGTCAGTTATGTCCCCCAAGCCTGGCAGCAGAGGTGGGTTTTCAGTAATTTGCGAAAGGCAAGGAGGGTGGGGGCAGTCCTGATCTCCGGGGGGAAGTTGATTCCAGAGGGCCGGGGCCACCACAGAGAAGGTTCTTCTCCTGGGGCCCACCAGACAACATTGTTTTGTTGACGGGACCCAGAGAAGGCCAACTCTGTGGGCCCTAATCGGTTATTGGGATTCATGTGGCAGAAGGCGGTCCCGAAGGTATTCTGGTCCGATGCCATGTAGGGCTTTATAGGTCATAACCAACACTTTGAATTGTGACCGGAAACTGATCAGCAGCCAGTGCAGGCCGCGGAGTTTTGATGAGACATGGGCATATCTAGGAAATACCATGATAGCTCTCGCGGCTGCATTCTGCATGATCTGAAGTTTCTGAACACTTTTCAAAGGTAGCCCCATGTAGAGAACATTACAGTAGTCAAACCTCGAAGTGATGAGGGCATGAGTGACCCTGAGCAGTGACTCCCTATCCAAATAGGGCCGCAACTGATACACCAGGCAAACCTGGGCAAAAGCTCTCCTCGTCACAGCTGAAAGATGGTGCTCTAATATTAGCTGTGGATCAAGGAAGACGCCCAGGTTGCAGACCCTCTTCGAGGGGGTCAGTAACTCCCCCTCCCTCAGGGTAATGGATAGATAGATGGAATTGTCCTTTGCAGGCAAAACCCACAGCCACTCCGTCTTGTCAGGGTTGAGTTTGAGCCTGTTGACAGCCATCCAGACCCCAACAGCCTCCAATTATTTGGATTCTTAAATGTAGCTTTTAGCATAGGATTTTATATTGTTTATTTTGTACTTTTTTATGCTGTAAGCCATCCTAATGCCCTGGAGAAGGGTGGTATAGAAACAAATTAGAATACAATAGCAAACAATAAATAGTCAAAACGATTGAAAATAAGACAGCTGGCTTTTAAAATACTATTTTAAAATAGTATTTAGGGTCTTGTCAGCTTACTTCTTCTAGCACATTCCAAAGATAACAAGCAACAAACTCTATTCCCTTGTGCCTTCCAATCTGACTAACTTCAGAGAAAATCCTATTGCTGAACTTAGAGATCCAATTGTTATGATGTCATAAACAGAAATGATCCTTCAACGTTCCCTCAAATTGGTCAAAGAGTGAAAGGTTAAACATGTTTTAAATGTAGCTTGGAAACACGGTACAGCTGGCGCAACACAGGTATCCCATAAACCAACTGTTTTCCTTCCAGCATCCTTCCAGATGGTTACATTCTACACTAACCCAAATTTCTGAATAATCATTAATAGCAGGCCTATAGTGCATTATTGTCATTTTCACTGTATGTCACTTGTGCTTGCATAACTGGGCAAAATTCTAACAACTCCAGATAACCAACTTACCAGCTTAAAAATTATGTGGACCATCACAGCTCCTAAGTTTCTTCAATAAAGGACAAGTTCACAATTCCCAAAGTATACATATGATTATTTACCAAAAATGGAAATTATGTAAATCTTCATCCTGAACTGTTGGTTTTACTATCTACAATATTAAACAATCTACCTTCCTATTATTATAAACATTTAGCTGAATTGTCCATATCTATTCCCAAACTTCCTCCATAACATTCAGGAGACCTAAGTGAAAGCAGAATTTGAGTTGCATCCTGATGGGACTTCATTCAAAACATATCATGGAGCTGTAATTTTGTGATTCCTAACCAAAATACAACTGGCACTTAGTTAATCCACTAAAACTAAGTGGATTTAGTTCAGTTTAAGAGTTCTCCAAATATTTCAGGGGAAAACAGTAATTCTTTCACTGACTTCTATTTTTTGCGGTAATATCAACAATTCTAATAAA
The DNA here is from genome assembly GCF_031021105.1 of Erythrolamprus reginae. NCBI lineage: Eukaryota > Metazoa > Chordata > Lepidosauria > Squamata > Dipsadidae > Erythrolamprus > Erythrolamprus reginae. The sequence goes on along the minus strand of NC_091950.1, from coordinate 363,191,891 downwards.
TAACAGCACATTTTTTCCTTTGGCCTCACTGAACTGATCAAACTGCTCCCAATTCCTATCTTCTATAAATAGGACTCAAGAACATGGTATGCAGGGCAGAGATATAGTATGAAAGGAAGAAGATAAGCCGTTGGGGTTTACTTACTAATGTAGAAGCAAATTTCACATTGTGCAGCCACACACTTTATAAAACCAGTTATTTTTAGAAATATGGCATAACACACATACATTGGTTTTTGAAACATGATTTTTATTGGGGTCATTGCAAATGTGAAAGCGATGTTACATTTTATTTGGGTGCCAATGAGCATGTATATGTAATATGCCTATTTTTGAAAATGTTCACTATATGCATAAATACTACAGATTCATTTTTGAGGGGGGGGGGAACCAAAGATTTTGGGGGGAAATTGGTTATTGTTAAATGCTATTAGTGTATGTGCATGCATATGTAATAGAATATTCTTACAAAACTGAAAAATATTAGTTCATTCAACCCAAACTATTATCTCTTTCTGCAAAGGGCATCATTCCTATGCAAAATAAGCTCTACCACCCCATTTCAGGAGGTTTTTTTAAGTCTGCCAGTATACCGTATTTTTCAGAGTATAAGACACACCTTAGTTTGGGGGGAAGAAAATAGGGGGAGAAATCTGCCTACCAGATACTCATCTGGCTGGTGTCCTTAGTCTGGTCAGCTACAGCCTATTATTTTATTGCCTGGTTAGGACATAAAAAAACCCTTATTCCAAGAAAGCAACAATGCAAGAGCCTGCAAGCAAGTAAGAGCTGGGAAAATTGTTAGCACCTTGTTAGGGCTGGAAAGAAACTTATTCGGAGCAAAAAAAAAAGCCTGCAAAAACATTCTTCGCAAAGAGTAACAATGAAAAAGCCTGCAAGGTAAGAACTGGGAAGATCATTAGCACGTTGTTAGGGATGAAAATAAAGTTTCAAAAAAGCTACATTCAGAGTATAACACATCCAAATTTTTAGACTCTTTTAGGCAGGAAAAAGGTGCATCTTATACTCTGAAAAATATGGTATGTTTTCCATATATTGTGATATGAATAGGTGTTTGGTTCTTCAGATTACCACTTATTCCAAAATGAAGTTAGGACAGATGAGCAGACTTAGTCAAAACCAGATATAAAACACATGCCAGAGAAAAGTATAAATAAACATAAAATTGACTGATTTCCATATATATTAAAAGTATTTTACTTGTACTAAAATAATTCTGTCTAGACTTGGGAAGGCTATGCATAAATAATCTATATTCCTTTTTGTGATTTAATTCACAATTAGGATGTAAATCCCTACAATCAACTTTGGCTCTTGGTGACCTCTTGGGTGTGTCCTATACAGAATTGTTTTGCCATCTATTACAATAAAATATAAAGACCTCTCTTAGACTTAGAATAACTTCCTTCTTAGGAGATGTAAAAATGGATGGAAACTTAAGTATATTCTTATCGTTTAAGGAATAGTTCTCTACTATAAGTTGTTTGCAGATAAGCACAACAGCTGTGAAAGTTAGACAATAAGAAAGGCTGAGTGCCAAAGAATTGTCGCCTTTGAACTATGGTGCTGGAGAAGACTCCTGCAAATCCCCTGGACTGCAATGTGATCAAATTGGTCAGTCCTAAAGAACAACCTGACTGCTTGGCAGTTCTGTGTTAGCAAAAACTTCAGAAGAGAAGGATTTAGGGGTAGTGATTTCTGACAGCCTCAAAATGGGTGAGTAGTGTGGTTGGGCGGTAGGAAAAGCAAGTAGGATGCTTGGCTGCATAGCTAGAGGTATAACAAGCAGGAAAAGGGAGATTGTGAATCCCTTATATAGAGCACTGGTGAGACCACATTTGGAATACTGTGTTCAGTTCTGGAGACCTCACCTACAAAAAGATATTGACAAAATTGAACAGGTCCAAAGACGGGCTACAAGAATGGTGGAAGGTCTTAAGCATAAAACTTATCAAGAAAGACTTAATGAACTCATCTGTATAGTCTGGAGGACAGAAGGAAAAGGGGGGACATGATTGAAACATTTAAATATGTTAAAGGGTTAAATAAGGTTCAGGAGGGAAGTGTTTTTAATGGGAAAGTGAACACAAGAACAAGGGGACACAATCTGAAGTTAGGGGGGGGAAGATCAAAAGCAACATGAGAAAATATTATTTCACTGAAAGAGTAGTAGATCCTTGGAACAAACTTCCAGCAGACGTGGTTGGTAAATCCACAGTAACTGAATTTAAACATGCCTGGGATAAACATATATCCATTGTAAGATAAAATACAGTGATCCCCCGATCATTGCGAGGGTTCCGTTCCAGGACCCCTCGCAATGACCGGTTTTTCGCGAAGTAGCGCTGCGGAAGTAAAAACACCATCTGCGCATGCGCAGATGGTGTTTTTACTTCCGCAGCAGCGAGGAGCCGAAGATTGGGGTTTCCCCACCGCCCACGCAAACTCCTCGCTGCCGCTCGCCCGCCCTTCGCCCCGCCCACGCCGTTCGCTTCGCGCCGCTTCCCAGCTGAGTCCTGAAGCCAATTCAGGACTCAGCTGGCTTCAGGACTCAGCTGGGAAGCGACGAGAATGAACGGCGTGGGTGGGCGAAGGGCGGGCGGGTGCTGTGGGCAGGCAGGCGGCGGACAAGCTGTTCACTCGCAGCCGCTCGCTCGCGCCGCTTCCCAGCTGAGTCCTGAAGCCAATTCGCTTCAGGACTCAGCTGGGGAAGCGGCGAGAATGAACGGCGTGAGCGAACGGCTTGTCCGCCGCCCCGCCCGCCCTTCACCCGCCTCACGCCGTTCATTCTTGCCGCTTCCCAGCTGAGTCCTGAAGCGAATTCGCTTCAGGACTCAGCTGGGAAGCGGCGAGAATGAACGGCGTGGGCGGGCGAAGGGCGGGCAGGCGTGCGGGCAGGCAGGCAGGCGGCGGACAAGCCGTTCGCTGGCGCCGCTCACTTGCACGCACCGCTCGCTCGCGCTGCTTCCCAGCTGAGTCCTGAAGCCAATTCGCTTCAGGACTCAGCTGGGAAGCGGCGAGAATGAACGGCGTGGGCGAACGGCTTGTCCGCCGCCCGCCCGCCCTTTGCCCACCCACGCCGTTCATTCTCGCCGCTTCCCAGCTGAGTCCTGAAGCGAATTCGCGTCAGGACTCAGCTGGGAAGCGACGAAAATGAACGGCGTGGGTGGGCGAAGGGCGGGCGGGCGGGTGCGTGGGCAGGCAGGTGGCGGACAAGCTGTTCACTCGCGCCGCTCGCTCACCGCCGCTTCCCAGCTGAGTCCTGAAGCCAATTCGCTTCAGGACTCAGCTGGGAAGCGGCGAGAATGAACGGCGTGAGCGAACGGCTTTGTCCGCCGCCCGCCCGCCCTTCGCCCGCCCATGCCGTTCATTCTTGCCGCTTCCCAGCTGAGTCCTGAAGCGAATTCGCTTCAGGACTCAGCTGGGAAGCGGCGAGAATGAACGGCGTGGGCGGGGCGAAGGGCGGGCAGGGTGCGCGAGGCAGGCAGGCAGGCGGCGGACAAGCCGTTCGCTTCGCGCCGCTCGCTCGCACCGCTCGCTCGCACCGCTTCCCAGCTGAGTCCTGAAGCCAATTCGCTTCAGGACTCAGCTGGGAAGCGGCGAGAATGAACGGCGTGGGCGGGCGAAGGGCGGGCAGGCGGCAGCGAGGAGTTTGCGTGGGGCGGTGGGGAAACTCCTCGCTGATGCCCGCCGCTCGCCCTCCCGCCAGCAAGAGGGGAAGACCAAGGGAAGCCGCCCAGCAGCTGATCTGCCCGGCGCCATCTACGCATGCGTGCCCATAGAAAAAAAGGGCGTGCATGCGCAGATGGTGTTTTTACTTCCGGGTTGCAAAATCGCCATATAGCCATTTCGCAAAGATCGGGATTGCAATACCCGGGGGATCACTGTATAGGAAATAGTATAAGGGCAGACTAGATGGACCATGAGGTCTTTTTCTGCCGTCAGTCTTCTATGTTTCTATGCTGTTTAGAAAGCCAGAAGCTGAAGTTGAAACTTAAATTCTTTGGCTACCAAATGAGAAGGAAGGACTCACTAGAGAAGAACCTAATGCTTTGAAAGATTGAAGGCAAAAGAAGAAAGGGATGACAGAGAACAAGGTGGCTGGATGGAGCAGTGGGTATGAGATAGTAGAGGACAGAAAGGCCTGGAAGAACATTGTCCATGGGGTTGCAATGGGTTGAGCATGACTTCGCAACTAACAACAAAGACAACATAGGTTGTTTAAAAAAAAATTAAAAAAAATCCAAATAGCATTCTTTGACCAGAAAGTATTTAAATCTAGAAGAACAAATCAGATATTCTGTTAATTGTAGCTTTAAAATAACAATGGTAGCTCATTTCCTACCAGCTAATTCTATCTTTGGACTGTCAAAGTTACGTATATTTTTGGGGGTAGGTATTTTTCAGCTAGGTGTAACTTTCCTATGCAGCATTGTGCACATGTATCACTTCACAGTATTATTTATGTCATGTAATTGAAGAACACTGTTCCATCATAAAACATTTCTACATTAGCACCTTAGCATTTGCACTTTTTTTTGAAGATGCTCTATTTCATAAGCTGTGCTGTTTTTAATATTCAGTGGTACCTCATCTTACGAACACCTCTTCTAACGAACTTTTCGAGATACGAACCCGGTGTTTAAGATTTTTTTGCCTCTTCTTCCAAACTATTTTCACCTTACAAACCCAAGCCGCTGCTGCTGGGATGAAGGGGTTTCTTTCCCCCCCCCTTTTTGAAGAAAGAAAAGGGAGAGGCGGCTTGGAGGGGGAAAGAGTTTGCATTTAAAAAAGTAGGAGAACAGCTGTGCCTGCACAGTCACTGAAAGGGTGTCTTTTGAAGAAAGAAAAGGGAGGGGCGGCTTGGAGGGGGAAAGAGTTTGCATTTTAAAAAGTAGGAGTACAGCATGCTTGCACAGGCACTGAAAGGGTGTCTTTTGAAGAAAGAAAAGGGAGGGGCGCCCCCCTTGCCTTTCTTCCTTCCCACTCACCCTTTAGCCTAGCCTTGCTTCTTCCACCCGCCCCCTTTAGCTGCTCCTCCCTGCTCTCTGTTGGCCTCCATTCTAAAGTTTGGGATTTTCCTGAAGGATTTGCATGCATTATTTTCTTTTACATTGATTCCTATGGGAAACATTGTTTCGTCTTATGAACTTTTCACCTTACGAACCTCCTCCTGGAACCAATTAAGTTCGTACCATGAGGTACCACTGTACTTTTTACTATTTACCAAACATTACCTTTTGCTGAGCTAGTTAATGCTTATAATTTTTTTTGCTTCCTTCCATCTCTTTGAATAATATGAAAGCCAACTATGTTTTGTTGAATATGAATGCATCTTCAACAACCCCCTACTCTTCTCCTGTATAGAAATGTAGATGTGTGAAGGTCCAGAGAAAATGCTGACACTTTTAATAGCCTACCTGCCAAGATTGAAAAGAAGAGGGATGGAAGAGAGAGAGGCAAACAAACAGCAATTGCACCTGGTGGAATGGCCCCTGATGGGTTTTAAGACAAGTGTAACACATTCCTGATGCTGAATGTTTTCTAAAATGTCCTAAGAGTTGGTGCAATTAGAGAGTTATAGCTAACGGCACACTTTAAGGGGGAAAGCAAGCAAGAAAAGCTTTATTATTTACTTATGCAAAAAGCAACTCTCTTGTAAAAATTCTAGAATAGTATGTAACTGCAGAGATGTTGTTTCTTTAGGCTATGCTAATCATTCACAATTCTCAAAAGTGAAGAGAGGCACTTACCAAGGCAAGCATTCACTATGCAAAAACTATGCACCTTTAAAGACTTCTCAGAATCATTTTTTCAGTTTATTTACTAAAAAAAATATGACTTATTCGTTGGAATTCAGCAAATCCCATTTGCCCTTATAATAATTTATTTAATACCAGGGGTGTCAAACTCAATTTCATTGACGGACGCATCAGGGCTGTGTTTGATCTTGGAGGGCTGGATGGGTGTGGCCAACTGGATGGGCATGGTCAAATGGGTGGGTGTGGTCAGCTTGATGCCACTCCCCAAACTACTGACATGTTTCCTCTTTGCATTGGGTAGGCCAGGCCAAAGCCACACTGGCCTGATGTTTCCTGTTCACATTGGATAGACAGGGTCAAAGTGACGTGGGCCAGCCCCTTACATTTTCCAGGACATCCCGCGGGCCTTGTGTTTGACACCCTGTGTAATATTATTGATAGTCACTGTTAAATATCTTATACATTCATTCATCTCCTTAGTATTTTGGAGGCATTTACCTTTTTTTAAGTGAAAGGCATACTTTCAAAAGACTTAAAAGTTGTTATCAGATAATCTAAATAATCTATTTCAGTTGAGGTAGGAAACTACTAACTTGGCTGGTATGTTGAAGACCACATTCAAAGAGTGGGACTAAGAAATGAATAGATACAATCAGGTGAAAAATACCCTATATATTAAGAAGATAGACCTTGTTTACTAATTACCTTGAGCAATGACCATTTGAAGTTATGATAGTGCTGAAAAAATAACTCTGCAATCAAGGCAACATTTTACCACTTGTTATCACATTTTATCATGTGATAAATTACAGTCAGTATTTACTGTCTTACTACTGACCTAATGTTTTTCTCATTTTCAGTCCCTTACAGAGCAAAGAGATTGGAGAGGAAGGGATTACAAGAGAGTAAGCAGGCACACAATGACAAAACACATCAAAAAACAGACTCAAATGCATTGTGCAAATAGCCAGTGTATTCTCCATTGTCTGTCTATTTACTCTCCTGTAATTTCTGTATGCTTGTAGGGGGACAAGTGAGATAAATGGGTCAGTAATAGGACAGATCACCTAAAGGTAATGCTTCTCTCTCCCTTCCTCCCTTCCTCCCTCCCTCTCCCCCTCTCCTCCACTCCCCTACTTGTTTAAACAGTTTTTCTAGTTTGTGGCGATGGAGAAAACAAGTGATATTATATATTGGTGCAGACATTTGGAACTTGGAAAGAAGAAAAACTTTGCTTTTCAAATGGTTTGCTACAAAAAATAGTTGTATGCCTGTGTCCCATGGCCTAATAATCAAGGTGGAATTTTATGGTCAAGGTGGAATTGTAATTTTCATTTTCTCTGGTCAAGAGCTGCAGTCTTTGCCAAGATTAGGCAATACAAAGTTTGGAAGCATTCTTGAAAGTAATTTATGGCTATAGCCCTCAGACACTTTAGCATTTAATTTGCAAATAATCACACTGAAGGAGGACTTAATTGCGAGCTGCTGCCACTGCTCCTATGAGATTCAAAATATTCTAGTTCAGCATAGAAAATTATTTAAGGCTATTGGTCACACTAGGAGGTTCAGAAGCATGCTTTCTAAACTTCTTCAAAATAATTTTTTTGGGGGGGAGGTTTCACATGATTGCCATAGCAGGGCTAGCCAATAATTTCATTTATATGTTTTTATTTATTTTGTAATCACCTATCTCCCTATGACAGAGAGACTCTTGGTCGTATAAAATAAAACACTAAAAACTAAGTGTATAAAAGTTAAGATTTAAAAAGAAGGAAAAAATAATTAAAAGTAATGCCATAAGAATGGACTTGTTCTTTTGTGATGCCCAGGCAAGAACCATGGCTTCACACCTTGGTTATATACCGTATTTTTAGCTCCATAAGACGCAGTTTTTTTCCTCCCAAAGTAGGATGAAAAATCAGCAGCGTCTTATGGAGCGAAGATGCAGGCAGGGAGGGGGGGGGGGCGCAAGCCCAAAAAGCAGCCGCAGCGGAGGCCAAGTCTCGCTCCGGGCTGTGCCCCCTCCGAGCGCTCGCCGCCTGTCCCTGTCAGCGGCCCAGCCACCTTCACCCGTCTTCGCGTCACTTCGGAAGCCGCTCTGCATCAGCGGGAAGGAAGGCGGAAGGCAAGCTGCAAAGCGGCACTTGGCGAGCGGAGAGGCGCTTCGCTGGCTGCAGGCATTTCGGAAGAGAAAAGAGCCCGCAACATCGGGGGAGGCAGGGGGTCCCGCGCCGCAAAGCAGCCAGAGAGGCTCCCGCGGGGGAAGAAGAAACTAGGGGCCTCCCCTCGGAGGCGGGCGGGGGAGGGGCAGGTAACGCGCACCGCTGCAGGAGGGATGAGGAGCCGAAGCAGCCCCCCGTCCGCCCAGCTGCCCGTCCGGGGATTTGGCAGCGCAGGCCGCTGGGCCCTCCCGCCTGCAGGATCAGCCTCGACAGCCCCCCCCCCACTCGCCTAAAGGCCTGGCCGGGAGCCCGCGGGCTCGCCCCAAAAGCGCCTTCGCCCCGGAGAGCAGCCGCCGCCGACCTCTTCCTCGCCCGCAGAGTGGCAGGAGCAGGCCGAGCAGAAGCGCCCCCGCCCAGCGCTGGAGAAGTCGCCCCTCCGAGCCCGACGTTCCGGGCAGATGCGGTTGGCGCGCTCCCTATCTCCCTGCTAGCCCACTCGGAATATTCAAAATAAGAAAAGCCTTTGCCGGCGAAGGTTTTTCTTATTTTGAATATTCCGAGTGGGCTAGCAGGGAGATAGGGAACGCGTGCAACCGCCCGTGCGCCCCCGACATTGAATATCACCTTTGCCGCCGGCCCCGCCTCTCCTACAACCCCCTTGCTGAGAGCTCTCAGCAAAGGTGAGGCGGGCAGGGCGTGCGCGCGTCACCGCTAAGAAGAACGGAGAACGAGAGTGAGTGAGAGCAACAGACAGCAAGATAGTGAGAAAGAGAGAGTGAGAGAAAGGGGGGGAGAGAGAGAAAGAGAGAGGGGGAGAGAGAGAAAGAGAGGGAGAGAGAGAAAGAGAGTGGGAGAGGGGGAAGAGCTAGCAAGAGAGGGAGAGAGAGAAAGAGAGAGGGAAAGGGGGAGAGAGGGGGGAGAGAAAGAGAGGGAGGGAGAGAGAGGAGATAAAGGAAGAGGAGAGAGAGAAAGGAAGAGAAAGAAAGAAAGAGGGATAGAAAGAGAGAGAGAGTGAGAGATGCTCAGTGAGCCTTTCTTTGAAGTTGCCTTTCTTTCTTTCTTTCTTTCCTTTTCTCTCTTGCTCTCTTGCTCTTTCATTCTTTTTTCTTTCTCTTGCTTTCTTTCTTTCTCTTGCTTTCTCTCCTTCCTTCCCTCCTTCCATTTCTTTCATTCCCCCTCTCTATTTTTATTTCTCTTTCATTTTCTTTCTCTCTTTCTTGCTTTCTTTCTTGCTCTTTTTCTTTCTCTCTTTTACCTTCCCTTCCTCTATTTCTTCTTTTCTTTCTCCTTCCTACCTTCTTCCCTCCCTCCCTCCCTTCAGTCCTTCCTCTCTTACTCTCCCCTTTCATAAGTTTCCTTGCTTCCTTCCTCTGTTCCTGTTCCTTCCCCCTTTCTTTCTTTCTTTCTTTCCTTCCTTCCTTCCTTCCTTTCCTCCCTCCATTTCTTGCTTTCCTTTTCCTTCCTCCCTTCTTTCCTCCCTCACTCCCTTCTTTCACTCCTTCCTCTCTTCCTCTCCCCTTTTTGGCTCAAAATATTTTTTTTCTATTTTCCTCCTCTAAAATCTAGGTGCGTCTTATCAGCAGGTGCGTCTTATAGAGCGAAAAATACGGTAAGTAGCCAATCTCCATGCCATATAAAGCTAATACGTACTGAAATACTTAATTAACAAAACATTTGAGGTTTTCTCCCTGCCAAAAATAATAATAACAATAAAAGTAAGTCTCTCAGATGTGCTCAGTTTTCCCATTTTACTTTTTATAAGGCACACACACATTTTTTTTTGTCTGTTTGTTGGTTGGTTGGCTGGCTGCTTGGTTTGTAGCTGAATAGATTTTCAAGTTTCATTATAGCCTTTCATCATTTTTACTTTCTAAAATGAAATCAAGTGGGACAAGGAGTCATAGAAAGTCATAGAACTAAGTGGGAAATAGAAAATTTTCTGCTAGTTTATTAGTGCCCAATGGACTAAGTCAGTGATGGCGAACCTATGGCACGGGTGCTACAGGCGGCATGCAGAGCCATATCTGCTGGCACAGGAGCTGTTGCCCTAGCTCAAGGCCCAAGGCTCTGGAGGGCATTTGTGGCTTCCAGAGAGCCTTCAGGAGGATGGTAGAGGGCATTTTTATCCTCCCACAGTTCCAAGGAAGCCTTTGAGCCCAGGGGGGGGGGATGAAACATGAGCCTACTGGGCCCACCAGAAATTGGGAAACAGGCCATTTCCAGCTTCCAGAGGTCTTCTGGGGAGTGGAGGAAGCTGTTTTTGCCCTCCCCAGGCATTGAATTATAGGTGTGTACACTCGGGCATGTGCGATAGCGTACACTCATGCTCTTTCGGCACCCGAGGGAAAAAAGGTTTGCCATCACTGAACTAAGTTGTCTGTGCGAATATGAGATTTCAGTAGCTTGATTCAATATAAGCTTGTTCATACCTAGGAAGCTGTAAGCAGTTTACAGAATCTGGATACTGCAGTGATCCATTATTCTCCATTCCAAACACACTACAGTCCCTTGCAAAGTATTGCCAGTCTTCCCAACCAAGGGAGGCTTGCTTTTTTCTTTGTATTCTGATTGCTTCAGGCTGAGGGCTGAAGAACTGGATGATAACATAAAACACCTGCAAATCAACCACAAACTATGAATTAATTTGGAAGGCTTACGCAAAATCAGAAAATTTAAAATTTAAAGGAATCTTTAAGGTCATAAAGTCCAATCCTCTGCTCAATATAAAATATCCTAAAGTATGTCTGATCAAATCTTTTACTCTGTGATGTAGGACCTCTAGTGAAGGAGAAGTCAACATGTCACGTGGCAGCCTATTTCCACTGCCAATTCTTCCTGATATGTACTCTAAGCTACTGGCTTGTAATTGTAATTCACTGGTCCTGGATCTGTTCCCCAGGCCAGCAGAAAAAACCCCCCAACACTTCCTCTTCTGTATGACATACCTACAGCTATTTAAAGATTATGATTAGTGATGGGCGAAACCAACGGTGTTCGGGTTCGCCAAGTTCGGATGAACTTTATGCAAAATTCGGCCAAACCTGAACCGAACCCGAACTTGAAATGGAACGGGGAATCCCTCCCACAAAGAGATTCCGGGGGTAGAGCTTTTACATCACCGGCAGGTTGCTAAGGACACCAAGGTGATCACATGTTTATTTTTATGTGAAAGGACTGCCCTTTGCTTGCAGCACCGCTGTGGCGTCCTTTTTCGTAAAAATAAAAATGTTTATTTTTACGTGAAGACCTCCCTTTGAAGGAGCTGGGGAATCCCTTCTATGAAGAGATTCCGGGGGTGGAACTTTGACGTCACCGGCAGGTTGCTAAGGACGCCAAGGGGATCACTTTCTGGATTCAATGGAATCCAGGAAGTGATCACCCTGGCATCCTTAGCAACCTGCCAGTGACGTCAAAGCTTTGAATGCCAAACACGACCCCGAACTTTGCCCGAAGTTTGAAAAAATTTCAGGTTCGGGTTCGACATACCGAACACCGCAAAATTTGATACGGACCCGAATTGTGCGGGTTCAGTTCGCCCATCAGTAATCATGATTCTCTCCTCTCAGGTATTTTTTTTTCTCTGAACTAAGCATATCCATTAAATATTCCTCAATTTCCACACATCTCAACTATGAAGGTTAGCTCTCCTTGGTATCTTTTTCCTGAAATTTCTTTAATCAGTTATAGTCTTTCTGAACAGTAACAGTAACTTTACATTTGAACTTACTGAAAATGTCGACTTTACATTTATACCTGTTGCATGTTAACTCTTTATTGCTCAATATCTCAGTTTAAAAAAAAATCAAGTCTTAAGTACAAAAATCTGATATAAAAAATAACTATTCAAAATGTAATAATATATATCATATTATTAAAATGTAATACAGTGTTCCCTCGCTTTTCACGGGGGATGCGTTCCGAGACCGCCCGCGAAAGTCGAATTTGCGCGAAGTAGAGATGCGGAAGTAAATACACTATTTTTGGCTATGAACAGTATCACAAGCCTTCCCTTAACACTTTAAACCCCTATATTGCAATTTTCCATTCCCTTAGCAACCATTTAGATTATTACACACCATGTTTATTTATTAAAGTTTATTTAAAAAGTACTTATTAAAAGCAGATGAAAGTTTGGTGATGACATATGACGTCATCGAGTGGGAAAAACCGTGGTCTAGGAAAAAAACCACGAAGTATTTTTTAATTAATATTTTTGAAAAACTGTGGTATAGACTTTTCGCGAAGTTCGAACACTGTATATAGAGTCATATTTTTTCACCATTATTCCATTTAGAGGAGGGAAAACAAATCCAAATAACAAAACTCCAAACCACTTTTTGCATTCTTTTTGCAACTCATTTAAATAAATGAGTTAAGGAAACCAGGAAAACTTTTTGGATTTTTGTTTCATGGACATGGAAGTTAAGATAACATTTCTTATTTGTCTTCTACTTATTTGTCTTCAACTTTCTTACTGGATTTATGTATCTTCTGTTTATAGGCTAAATTATGTCTATGTGGTATGTGTGTACTATATATATAGTTTGTATATATATTGGAAGAATACATATGCTTGCAAACGTAAGTTTGGATGTCATCTTTTGTGCAATTTTGTAAAATAAAGATACAACAACACTAATTATAATGCAATATGTATTTCCTGAAAAAATATATTTCCATAGCATTCAGCTAAGGTAGTCTGGATTGATAGTGGACAATAGTACTAGGAGAAGAACATATGTAATTTTATTGTATTTCTGAAACAAAACACCCTAAGCCAGAGGTTTCTTCATCCAGCACAGAAGCCTCTTGTAGACTTTGGATCTTCCAACTGATGTTTCAAGGTGATACAAAGATTTTTTTAATCAAAGCAAAAAGAAGTGTTTTATTCACTGTTATAAATTGCAAAGGTTCCAATGTACATTTGTGTATCTTATCCATCATTACAAGATTTCTAAACTGTGTTTGGAAAAACCCAGAATTCTTTATATTTATCATACCACTTCAATGAACCTTCAGACAGGCTTCCATGAATAATCGGTTGTTTACCAGTACCAATCTGCTATGCAGCACTTAATAGCCATATGTCGAGCATCAAGGTTGCATCCCTTGTAATCCAAGTGTACACACAAGACATTCCCTGAATTATGAGATAGGAATTCCTGAATTCACAGAAACTCTTCCAAAAGCTAATAGTGTTTTTTTTAATTGATTCAGAGTATCTAAAAACTAAATTCCTGAAACATGACATTTAAATAGAAGACAAAATAAATTTTTAACAGTATATGTTTACTTTTTATGTCTGACTATAACTTGATTATGAAGACAAGTCCATTCAATTTTCTTGTGAACATTTTTCAAAAAAAGTTTGCCATTACAGGCAATCCTCAATTTACAACAATTGATTTAGTGACCATTCGAAGTTACAAAAGCATTGATCAAAAGTGAGTTATGACCATTTTTCACACTTATGACCATGGTCATGTGATCAAAATTCAGATGCTTGGCAACTGATTCATATTTATGAGGGTTGCAAAGTCAACGGGGAAGCCAGATTCACTTAACAATCATGGTACTGACTACAGAGATTCACATAAAAACTATGGCAAGGAAGGTCATAAAATGGGACAAAATTCACTTAACAAATATCTCAATTAGCAACAGAAATATTGGGCTCAGTATGTTTGTAAGTCAACCACAAGTTGTAAGTCAAGACTTACAGATTGTAAATCAAATATTACTTGTATTTTCTTCTTAGGCTGGCACCAAGTTTCCTTTTGACTTTATTCATAAATCATGACTCATAGTGTTTGGTTTCTAGCCAAGTGCCTTTACCTACCATGTCAAACTGCTTGTCATGTGTTTATCTCCCCTCAAGAGAATCATAGAAACATAGAAACCAGCTGATATCAAAATAATTAATCCAGATATATTGATCCTTATTTATCTTTATTGCATTTGGAATATCCTTGAATTTTTGTTAATGAATGAAAGCAGAAAGCAAGAAAGGAAAACTTCAAACTTACCTGGTACTGTCCATTTTCTAAGTCAATGGTGATGGCTATTCCATGACGTAGATGTTCAGTGGTGTTAAATATAGATGAAATCCACGTAGTTCCAATATCATTATCATTGACATAGCTTAAAGGGTGAGCTTCGGGGTTTAGTCTCAGGACTCTGTCATTAGTTGTGTCATCTGCACCATTAGGAATGCAATACCTCTGAACCAAAGGATGTACCCTTGGGTGACTTCCAGGACAGCGACATTCTGATTGAATACGAAGTTGAGGAAATTCTCCAGACCATACTTCAAAAATGTCTCTAGAATAATAGAAATAAATAAGAAATCAGTAAGGCACATCACCAAGAAATGAGCAAGAGTGATTTTTAAATGCCTAGACACAAGATTATGCACAAATGTCCTATCCAAGGACTTGCAGATAAAAACCATCGGGCGCAAAAGACACAGTCTCCTCAATTATGGCCCAGTTTTTACAGAAGGGTTTTCTAATGGAAGGTAATTGATCTCCCTTCTAGGTGTTTTCAAACAGGCTTTAAGGACCTGCTTTTAACTGAAAAGTACAGGTAATCCTCAGTTAAAGACAGTAATGGGGATCAGCATTTCCTTTGTTAAGCAATACAATTGTGAAACTCAATGTCAGCTAACTGCAGCTCTTAGCAATGGCAATGAAGGCACTTCCCATCATTAAGTGAGGATGGCAGGTGGTTAAGCAAGTCCGAAGTAGCTCACCAGCAGGTAGGTTAAAGGGCAGCATGTGGTGAGGCCAGCTGCTGCCAAACAGGAGAAGATGTGCAAGCAGCTTGTAAGACATATTGTGATCCTGATGGGGTGTGGCTGCTGGCAGGCAGGTGAAAATGCAAACAACTTACTTTGAGCAACTTAAGACCTCCCCTACCAGTTTCCCCATTGATTTTGCTTGTGGGAAGCCAGCAGTGAAGGTTGCAAATGACAATATGATCACTTCAAGTTTCTGCAACTGTCGTAAGTGTGAGATGAATGCCAAGCATTCAGATTGCTATCACGTAACTGCAGAAGTGCTATGATGGCTAGAACATTGAACACTGGTCATAAATCTCCATTTTCAGTGTTACCCTAACTTTAATGGTGTTAAGCATGGGCCACCTGAAAATTCAGCATTATTGTGCAAATAATAATTTTAACTTTAGTTGTCCTTTATTGTATTTCTTGGTTGTCACTGAAAAATAATTTCTTCTTTCACTCAACTGTATTTCAGATTTATTGCTTATTGAATTATTAATTTATGTATGCACTTTTAATGAAACTTTGTTGACACGATTCATTATCTAAAGAGCAGTATAGATAAATAAAAATCAGCAATACCTAAAATATATTAAATCCACATGAATTTGTGGATAAAAAGAGTATAAACAGGAAAGGAGATATATTTTGCTATAAATTTGTTGCTATGGGTCACTGATTGCTGGATTTTGAAAAATTAATATTTTCAGTAATGCTATACCACAGTAATGGCACATAAAATAACCCTTCAAAGGCATTTCAATCATGTATTTTTTTTATGCTGTATGGAAATTGCTTTGTATGTCTACTATAGATACAGATACAGTATCTATTAATCTAACTTATTTCTTTTGCTTATAAAATGTAGCATTATTTTTTTTTTTACTGAGAAGGAAGGAAGGACTGTATAAAAGTTCTGAAGTCAAACATCGGTACATTTTCCATATTGTACAATAGTTGACATTGTTTACAGTGTTCAGTTGAATGTTTTAGATGAGAATTAGGGAGATGTCATAAAGAAATCAATTATGCTTTAGGAAAATCTCACAGCATATGGATATTATGTGATTGGAGTGCAGAGGCTTTGGTTTGTTTAATTTCTTGCTTAATATCTTGAAACTACAATTGCTTGAATCCATGCAGCCAATTAAAAGTCTTCTTTGCATTCAGGTTGCATGAAGTTACAGTTACACATCCAATGACTAAAAGAAGAAGAAGCCCAAGAAACCACATTATCATAGTTACATCTTTTTTTATCTTGATAATTGCATTTTTAAGTTTTGTAAAATTGAGAAAGTCCCTACCTGTTTGTAAGGGCCATTTGGTACAATCTGAAATCTTGCATTCTCCCGACAAATTGCTCTGAACCTGCAAAAATACATTATAAATAAATAATCCAGTTCTATCAACCAGAAAACAACTCTGTGCTGCTTGAGGAAATCCTAAATTTTAGCACACAGAGCTCTCTCTTGCACAATTACCTTTTCTGAATGAAACCATCTTGGTTCCGGACAAAACTATAGAGGGCAGTAACTTAATTCTTTTGATTAAAATGATTTATAATAACTTTATGGGAACATTTTGTACCTATCCCTTATCTGATTACAGAGGTGGCAGAAAAACTGGCTCATTAGACAGAAGTAATGAGCCAGTCCATGTGCCATCTCTAATTAGAGAAGAGATATACTGGAGACAACTGTAGCTATCACTTTACACGGTAAAAATTAAAGGTTTATTTTTAAGATTTCTTTCTGTCATGCATAAGTGTTCTGTATCTGGTATTCAAAATAACAGTGCCAAACACAAGCACTTTGAAACGAGAAAACTTTCAACTTTTGATGTATAGGACCTCAGTGGTTTTTGAGAATAAATCAAACTTTCTTCAGGCCAGATGCAGATATATTTAGGACTCAGCTCCAAATTACAGTTTGTTCTGGATCAGTGATACTCAGTCTTAATAAATCTGTAGAACCAATTCATCACCAAACAGAATTTCAGGGAGCTGCACAATCATTGAAACCTTATATTGACAGCCATGGTCAACCCCGTCATCATCAAATATTCACTCAGGATTACTTCAAGGTACCTGAGGTATTCCTCAGACATGGTTTTTTTACCCTTATTCCTTTTCATTAGCTTACTAAATAAAATTTTCCCCAAAGTTGCGTTAATTTACATTTCTTATTGCAGAAGCATAGTAAAAACAGTTTATGATCCAAACACTTGAGGTAGAAGAGAAATGAAGGTCTAGGTCTTAGATGGCCAAAATCAATAAAATCACATATATGACAATAGCAATAGCACTTAGATTTATATTCTGTTTCACCGAGCTTTACAGCCCTCTTTAAAGTGATTTAAAATAATCTGAGTCCTCATTTTCCCAACCTCGGAAGGATGGAATGCTGAGTCAATCTCGAGGTGGTCAGGATTGAACTCTGGCTGTGGACACAGATAGCCTGCAGTACTGCATTCTAACCACTGTGTCATGTGGTTAGAATGCAGTCACCATGACAAGATTTTGTTTCCATTATCTATTATTTATCCTCTAAAAACATGTAATTCCAGTAACCGGTTAGGTCCCACAAGAGTCGGCCTTCTCCGGGTCCCGTCAACTACACAATGTGGTTTGGTGGGACCTAGGGGAAGACCCTTCTCTGTGGGGGCCCTAGCCCCCTGGAATCAGCTCCCCCCAGAGATTTGCATATACTACTATTAATTTAATTCTCTTTGATTTTTTTCTGTACTTGCTATTGTGTTTTCTTGTTTAAAAGTGGAACATTAATAAAAATATTTTAAAATAAAAGTCTGGTTAACTATGTGATGAACTATAACAATAATGATGTTGTTGAATATTACATTGTCATGCGATCTTATTTTTAGTTATTATTATATGTCTATCCATTCAAGACTTTCTATCAAAATCACTCACCATTTAAATTTTGCCCAATTCTCCATTTACCATCAACAGAGGGATCCGCTATTAGCCCTGTGAGAATTCTGGAATCGAAGGCTGTATCATCATCTTCCAAACCATTTATAAAGAAACTAATTCTGTTGTGATGAACCTACAAATTGACATGTGGAAAGAAAGTCTTTAAAAAAAAACCAAAAAAAAAACCAGTAACCCTACAAGACTCTTTCAAATTAGTTTGGAATATACTGAACCAACAGTTCAATACAATGAAGTAAAGAACAGCAATTTGTATTTGTTAACCATTTCTCATTAGAAAAAATTAAATTCATGTATGAAAACAGAAAGATGCTCAATAGTTAAATTAAGGAAGCCTCAAAAGTTCAAAATGTAGTAATATTAAAAAATATTTTAGTTTTTCACATATAACATTTGGCACCAGCATAATGTGGTCATCTCGGTACATATGGTATATGATAACATTAAAAATCTATGAAACAACATTTATTTATTACATTTATATAGTCATGCATCTCATTAGAAAATGACTCTGGAAATTCAAAACCTTACATTTGGAAAAAAGGAAATTTGGAGAAAAAATTGTAAGAATGGTCAAATATATATATACAACTCAAACGGCAAGGACAATAATAAATGGATACACCACCAGAAATTTCAATATTATGAAGGGAGTGAGACAAGCATTCCTTTAGCACCACTGTTATATATCCTGATGTTAGAAGTATTATTAATTAGGATTAGAGCCGAGCAGGAAATAAAAGGTTTACAAATTTAAAAAGAAGTGTATAAACTCCAAGCATTCTCAGATGACATAGTATTCATACAGCTATTAGCGAGAGGAACCAAACTGCTCCAGTATATAGAAGACTACGGAAGAGTAGTAGGACACAAAATCAACAAAAACAAAATGAAAGCAATAATGAAAAATCTTATGAAAAAAACAAGAAAGAAAATGGGGATGATTGGTATAAATTGTTAAATAATAGATGTAGAAATTATGAATGATTAAATTCAAGGTTAGAAATTTGAAAGGTGCAAAAGAATTTTAATAATGAAATATCTTTGTATTTAATAATACTATTGTAAAATTAATAGATAAGAAAGGAAAACTTTGTTAAGATAAAAAGAAAAAGTACCCAAGGATATATTTATAGGTATAGTTAATTGTAAACAGAAAAGAGGGACAAACAGATCTGAAATGGATATAAAATGATATGAGATAAGTGTCAAATAAGCAGATTATAAAAATATATTTTTTTAAATGTTTAATAAAAATATTTAAAAAGAAAAGCAGCACACAATTAAAAATATACATAAAATCAAAATATTAAAGCAAGTACAACTAACAAACATCAACAATATTATTGGTAACAGGTTGGCTGAGAAAATTTATGTAAAAGGTAATTCAGCCATTTCATTAAATCGTTATATCCTTGTGATCCCCATGCCTGTTGGCACAAGCATGGGGATCACAAAGATTTTTGGAAGGGTTTTTTTGTTTGTTTGTTTGTTTGTTTGTTTCCTGCCCCTCTCCAAGGACTCCGTTAACAAGAATGGACCCAAAGATGCTTCTTAAAGTGGCAACTGGACTTTTTTTGTTTTGCTTCTCATCCAAGAAGCTTCTTTAGTTGTGATTGAATGGTGGGAAATGGAATTATTTATATTCCTTATAGTCACCTGGTGGTTAGCACTCTTTCTGAGAGTCGTTGAGGCCACATGGAAGTTTATCCGTGCTCTCAGGGTCATGTGAATAGTGCAAATGGATAGATTTGGAGAGGTTCCACTCAGAAGAAACCACAAGGAAATATATTGAAGATTATCCTGCAATATTCCTCTGCCTCCTGTGAGTATAGGAGGACTGTTGTTAAGCATTCCAGTCATGTTTTATGACTTCATTGTTTAGTGACAGAAACTCCAGTCCCAATTGCTATTGTAAATCAAGCACTAGCTATATATCAAACGGTACATTTCACAATGGAAGCACTCTTCATAGATGTTATAAGTAGCACTCTTTTCTAGCATCGCCCTATCTTCTATCACATGTTAAAGTCCACAAATCAAACAAAATAATTATTAGCATGCTTAGTAGCAGGATATTAGCTTCCCGTCAGCTACTATTTTTTGTTTATTTGTTTGTTTTTGCATTTTGCAAAAACTTGGATTGAGAGCTTTATGGCAACTTGTATTGCAGGAGTCACAAACCGTGGCTCACGAGCCAAATGTGGGTCTTTGGCAGTGATGGGCTACCAAAAATGTTACTACCACACTATGGGCGTGGCTTATGCATTTTGTTTCAACATCTTTCAGGGCAAATTGGGTCCTCTGGGGTGGGGCTCCAAATTTTGCTGCCGGAACTGCGTTCCTGACCGTTCCCGTATGAGCCCCTCACTGGTCTTTGGTCAATTGAGTGTGGCTCTTCTGTAGAAGCCAAGTTTCCAGCACATGTTTAAATTTGCTGACCCCTGGTTTGTTTGTATCTATCTGTCTGTCTGTCTGTCTGTCTGTCTGTCTGTCTGTCTGTCTGTCTGTCTGTCTGTCTGTCTGTCTATCTATCTATCTGGTTGGTTGGTTGGTTGGTTGGTTGGTTGGTTGGTTGGTTGGTTGGTTGGTTGGTTGGTTGGTTGGTTGGTTGATTTGTATGCCGCCCCTCTCCGTAGACTGGTTTAGGTGAACACAAGCAAAAGAAGAAGGAATTTTTAGTGCTGCTCTGCAGTGCATAATAGATTACCTAACAAAGTGGGGGGAAGAGGTTGTGCATGCCCTGTCATTCCAGTTTTGCTGCAACAGCCAATCACTGGCAACTTTCAAACAAGCGGGAATTGAAGCTTTGGAGGGGAGAAGTTGAAAACGGTAGAAAAGCGTTAACTGCTACAGAGTCCCCGAGAGTTGTTGCTTGCTTGTGAGCCGTGGGGGAAGGGCACAATCAGAAGGGAACAGAGGTAATAGATAAACATCCCATCCCATTAAGGTCTTAAAATAACTGGGCTGTTCCCTTGAATTGCTCAATGATCATAAAAACTGCTTTGTAAATGCTGCTTTGTAAAAAATTAAATTAAATTAAATTAAATTAAATTAAATTAAATTAAATTAAATTAAATTAAATTAAATTAAATTAAATTAAATTAAATTAAATTAAATTAAATTAAATTAAATTAAATTAAATTAAATTAAATTAAATTAAATTAAATTAAATTAAATTAAATTAAATTAAATTAAATTAAATTAAATTAAATTAAATTAAATTAAATTAAATTAGGTAGTCCTTGATTTATGACTGCAATTGGGCCCAAAATTTATGTTACTAAGTGAGACAGTTGTTAAATGAATTTTTCCCATGTTATGATTTTTCTTATCTCAGTTGTTAAGTGAATCACTCAATTATCTTCTAAATGAATCTTGGGTCCCTATCATGTGACCCCTGGACAGTGCAATTGTCATAAATATGAGTTAGTTGCTAAGTATCTGAATTTTGATCATACAGGGATGCTGCAACAGACAAGTGTGAAAAACAGTCATAAATCACTTTTTCAGTGCTGTTGTAAGTTTGAACAGGCACTAAATGAACTGTTATATGTTATATTGTAAAGGAAGGGCTTGAAGAGGGGGAAGAAGGGAGGAGAGGAAGAGATATACAGAGACAGAGGGGGAGAGAAACATAGATAGAGAGGAGGGGAAAGGGGGGAGAGAGAGAGAGAGAAGGGTTTTGTGGTTCCCAGGTCTCTGTCCTGGCAGGATAGGTGTGGCTAGGGGGACTGGGTAGGACTGAGTGATGTCAACTTGGCCATGCCCACCCAGACTTTGGGGTCCCCTGTATTTTTTTTTCCTGTAGGAAAATGGGTCAAAATGGCTCTTTGAGTGTTTAAGTTTGCCAACCCCTGTTGTATTGTGCTTTGTATAGAAAGCATTAAGATGCAACATTAAAATATTTCTAACTCTTACTCAAAAAACTGAAAGTAATGCCAAACTTATTAAAACAAGTGAACTAAAACAATAAAGAAAGAAATAAAGGAACTATGAATAATCTTTCAATGGTGTACACATAGAAAACATTTAATTCAAATTAACTGAATTTTAGCCATATGTTACCCAAGACAGTATATTTTACTTTCTAGATTAGATTTATTGGATTTATATGCCGCCCCTCTCCGCAAACTCTAGCACTTTGGGGGAAGTCATGGAGTAAAAGGCTTCATTAACTCTTAATAGATTGTTTAATCCAGTTTAAAGTCTAGCAATCCCCTTTAAAGTCATTTCAGAATTTAGAAAAGAGAGTATGATATGCAACTTTTAAAAGACCTAATAAACAGAAAAATACTTGGAAACTGCAATATTTGTTACTTCTCTTACATTCTGTAAACATTTATTTCTATATTTATTCAATGTTTCTGATTTCCTCTAGACCAGGATTTTTTTTACTTCAGAAAAAGCAAAACAATGAACACATTTCTCCTCATGAAGATAGTAACCTTTTCAACTAATGTTGACACCCAGCAGTCAAATTCTACATGTCTGTGATGTTCATCAGATGATATGTATTCTAGCTCAGTTGTTAGCCACATTTGGCTATGCAATGCAAAAGTTTTAAATGGAAGTAAAATAATTCCCAGTTAATAATATAAGTATTAGAAGTCTGTCAACTAAATTTTCTTCAATAATATTAGATATTTGCTAGCTAATGCTTTCGGGAGTTCACAACCAAGCTTGATTCTCCAACTCTGCTAATTTTTTTTACCAAACCTCTTGAGATTCCCATGTTCTCCTTGAAAGATTAGCTATATGTTTCTCTTTTCAGAAATGTTGTTCATTTTCCATTTTAGTATTTTAATCCTCAGTTTGGGGTATTTTGCTTTTTCAGTGACTGTATTCTATGAATCTTTTTTTTTTGTCCACAACAAAATCCAATTTATATCCAAATTCACTTCCAAAAAAGCCCTATAAAATACTGCTCAAAAAAATAAAGTGAACACTTAAACAACACAATATAACTCCAAGTAAATTAAACTTCCTTGAAATCAAACTGTCCCCTTAGGAAGCAAAATTGATTGACAATCAATTTCTCATGCTGTTGTGCACATTCAAATTTGTACAGAACAAAGTATTCAATGGGAATATTTCATTCATTCAGATCTAGGATGTTTTATTTGAGTGTACCCTTTATTTTTTTGAGCAGTGTAGTTTCAATCTAGTATGACATTATTTACCTAATTTGGGATTGAGGCGTGTTTCGGGCAGAAAAAGTATTGAGATTATTCACAAATATGATATTGCCATGTGTTCTGCTGGCGTGTCTCAACCGCCTGTAATTACAGGGTAATTAGTCCAGGAAGACACACACCACACAATAAAAGGAAACCCCAAAAGTTTTTATAAACAGAAAAACAGAAACAGCTCCCTTTTTAAATGTCAAAGGGATTTTCTGGTACACACAAGGCACAGGTTAAATTCAGTCCAATTGCTCAACCAATAACTGGGAAATTGAGTCCAATTCTAAAGTCCAGAGAGTCCACACACACAATCCTGAACAGCAAAAACCACGATCTTGATGAAACAATGAATCACATAAACTGCCATGAGGCTAAAACACCAGGCTGCACTTTTATCTGTAACACTAATTACAGCAGCCCCACCCAACCACAGGTGGCCTCATTTTCTCTTGTAATAATCTTTCAGTTGTTGTCTCCTATGCATCACTCTACGCATGCGTGGATGTGTCATTAATTCTTGTTCAGAATCCAGGGATGATACAGATGACTGATCTCCTCCTCGGCTGTCTGCCAAACTCCCCTCTTCCCTGTCACTCACGCTTCCTTGGTCAGAGGACACTTCGTCGGCAGATTCTACTGGGAGCAAAACAGGCCTGCGGCATGTGGATGTCTCCCCCACATCCACCTCCACATTCCTTGGGGCAGGAGCTGGGCCAGAGCTAACCAGAACACCATGGTATGTAATACAAAAGGATAAGTGCTGTCTTCATTATGCAAATAAAGAATAATACTGTTTTAGGGTATCATATTAATAGTTTTTATGCAAATCAGGGAGAGGAAGGGGAAATTAATGAAGAGGGCTACTGCATATTTCATGCCTCAAGGAGAGAAATAATAGCATATCCCACACAACTTTCTACATTATAGGAACCAGTGAAGATTACAAAAAAAAAACATAGCGAAAAGATTAGTTGAATGTTATAAAATTACTGCTGAAAAAAATTAGTGATAAAGCAACTCCAGAGACAACCCCCCCCCCCCCCCATCACTCTTATAAAGTTGCCTATGGTGCCTACAAAAATCTTCCTTTAAATTGAGTTGACTCCAGGAGATACATTGATTGGCAACAAACATAAGTGATTTACTACTGCCATCTTCTGGGATGTGTTCTGACTTCCCATGTAGACTACAAGTTATATTCCCTGGTGGCTTCCCATCCAAGTACAGATTAAATCTGATCCTACTTTACTTTTGTTAGATAAGCCAAATTCAGTTACGTTCTACCAACAAACTAGATCTAAATTCAAGACAAACTGTTTCCTTTCCTCCTGTTTTCTATTTCATATTCTACTGTAAGCTGTTCTAGGCAGGGTTTTATTCTTTTGCATCTAGTAATGTATTGTTCATTAAAATATTAGTGTTGTATGTGTGTATAAGTCTCTTTGTTTCTGTCTCTTTCCCGCTCTCTCTTTTTTTCCCTCTTTTTTCTTTTTCTCTTTCTTTCTCGCTCTCTGTGAATGCATATGTGTATATATAGTTTAAAGGGGGGACATTATGTATGTATGTATGTATGTATGTACACTGCTAAAAAAGGGGAAACACTTAAACAACACAATATAATTCCAATTAAATCAAACTTCTGTGAAATCAAACTGTCTACTTAGGAAGCAACACTAATTGACAATCAATTTCACATGCTGTTGTGCCCATTCAACTTTGTACAGAACAAAGTATTCAATGAGAATATTTCATTCATTCAGTTCTAGGATGTGTTATTTGGGGGTTCCCTTTATTTTTTTGAGTAGTATATATAGAAGCATAGAAACATAGAAGATTGACGGCAGAAAAAGACCTCATGGTCCGTCTAGTCTGCCATACTATTTCCTGTATTTTATCTTAGGAGGATATATAAATATATTCATACACACATCTATCGATTAATCAATCCATTGTCTGTCTGTCTGTCTGTCTGTCTGTCTGTCTGTCTGTCTGTCTGTCTATCTAAAATATATTTATACCAGGGGTAAAATGTTCCCAGTTCACTCATGCCTGGCAGTCATCGGAGAGCCGGTCGCGAGGGAAATGTGAGGTTCCGCCCACTCACCTGGACACTGCCATTTGGGTTCTTTTATCCTCTGCACATGCTCAAAGCATTCTGTGCATGCGCAGAGGGTAAAAGGACCCAAATGGCAGTGTCTGGGTGAGTGGGTGGAGCCTTGTGCTACTTTCGTGGCCAGCTCTCTGATGACTGATAGGCACGAGTGAACCAGGAGCATTTTACCCCAATATATATATATATATATATATATATATATATACATACATACATACATAAATATAATATAATATAATATAATATAATATAATATAATATAATATAATATAATATAATATAATATAATATAATATAATATAATATAATATACATATATATTTCAGTACACAGTATTCTTAAAGTTAGCAAATAATATTCACATGTTGCTTTCAACAGCTGACTACTCAGTATTTACTCCAGGTATACAATGAATGTGTTTCTTCATTCTTATTCTGAAGCTTACCAATAGGCTACTGGACAAGCTGGATGTGTCTTCTGACATGCACCATGATTAAATCTGAACTGACCAATAATAAGGATGCAACGATATATACCTACATTTGAATCACTTCTTCTGTTTTAATAACTCTTGAAAAACAATCATATGTAATAAAGCTTTTGTCCTTTACTGATGCACAGCTTGTTTTGAGGAGCACGGTGGGGGTTTTAAAGAGAGATTTTGCTGCTATGACTGTTGCTCCTACTGTTGCTCCTGCCAGTTTGTAAAAATCTATTTCCATTTTGCATAAACAAGTACTTGTGAGTTTAAAGGGATGACTTGTCTTTTCAAATAGATGCTGAGAATAGCTAGAATACTTTAATCTGCCTTGATATCCACTCTAATCAAATCAAATGAGACTGGAATAATTGCATCCTAGAAGTACTGAATGTGTGAGAAGAAACAAAAAGGTTATGAAAAGGCAAAATAATGCAGCGCAAAAGCAAAAGAGAAGCTTTGCAAAATTCATTTGGAAAATCGGGACGCAAGTATTCAACAGTGCCATTCTATTGTCAATATAGCTGCATACATTTCTGACCAATATAAAAAATTAGAGTTATCTATAAATTAAGCCAGAAATGTTATCATTAATGATTCAGGCAGATTAGATTGTACTAAAATTTTAAGGAAGAGACTGTGAAATGAATAGAAACAGATTTTTAAAATTAAAATTTGCTACCTTGAATAAATAGAATATATATTGTAGGTCCTTAGGTATATTATTATTTCCAAAAGTAGTCAATATTGTGTGGGTTTGAGGATAAAAAATGAATTTATTATCTTTCCAGTGAAAAATCTGAAGCGTATTATCATAATGACTAGCGGTATAGTTTGGTTCAAAATAGTTTTCACATACAAAAAAGAGAGAACATTATCCATTATTCTTAGAAACATAGAAACATAGAAAACTGACGGCAGAAAAAGACCTCATGGTCCATCTAGTCTGCCTTTTTACTATTTCCTGTATTTTATCTTAGGATGGATATATGTTTATCCCAGGCATTTTTAAATTCAGTTACTGTGGATTTACCAACCACGTCTGCTGGAAGTTTGTTCCAAGGATCTACTACTCTTTCAGTAAAATAATATTTTCTCATGTTGCCTTTGATCTTTCCCCCAACTAACCTCAGATTGTGTCCCCTTGTTCTTGTGTTCACTTTCCGATTAAAAACACTTCCCTCCTGAACCTTATTTAACCCTTTAACATATTTAAATGTTTCGATCATGTCCCCCCTTTTCCTTCTGTCCTCCAGAGTACAGATTGAGTTCATTAAGTCTTTCCTGATACTTCTTTATTATTTATTTATTATTCATTAGTTTTATCCATTAACACAATTTTTTAAAATGTGGTCTATCCTGAGGGAGCCCAAGATCCTTTCAGGGGTCCACAAGATCGGCATTATTTGTCCAACATTAACTTTACACAAACGTATCAAAGTAAAACAAAAGAAAACGTCTTTGTGGATCAAAGCGGGTATTGCTTGCCATGTTTTTTTCCTTTTCTCAGCTCAACATTTCTTTATAGCCCGTTACTGTCTTTTGCTGTTTGACTGTTATCATTATAAAAGATACCGGCTTTTTCTACTTTGTTATTTGCAGCATTATCTCATGTTTTACAACATCTTTGCACACAACACGCAGGCCACATGAAATACAACTAGTGGAAAGTTCTCAGTGGTATTAATGCATAAAAAGAACGTGGTTCCATCTCCACTGTCTCTACCCAGCCAAAAGCTGATGAACAGCCAATTTTCCTTTATCACATTAGCACAGCCATGAGGGAAACGCATTTGTTCTAGTCAGCTACACTAAAGATACTATTACCAATCTAACATATACATGTTTTATATCAGCAGTATTCTCGGAGTATGAGAGAGCCAACAATATATTAACACTAGCATGACAGTTTATTTAAGAAAAGAAAATTGTCTCTGTAGAGGGACAGAAGTTAGAAATGTATGGCTAAAGCTCCGTGTCACTGGCCTAATAAAGGTAATAATTCTTCGGCTTTCTTTATAGCAGGTAACAGTCCAGTGACAGTCCTGTCATATCATTCAAATAAAAATGTTGTCTTTTACAAGTTTAAGTGCACCTTTATTTTTAAGTCAGAAATGAAAGCCTCCTTATATTAACTTTCCTTGGTAGGCATATTTGTGCTTTGGGTTGGGGATTAGCCTGCTTATCTCTATTAAAGGGCTAATTACAGCGAGCTTGAATAACCCACCACAGTATCTCGCATCAGGGCTCTCTTTTTAATACTGAATCAAGTATTTATAGGGATGAAGCAAAAAAGATGGTCCAAAATATCACATTATGTTAAAATCAAGGATATCTAGTTCGTTTTCTTTCTGCACCAACTGGTTGTTATTATTATTATTATTTTAGATTTACATTTATATTATCTATATGGAAGTGTTGCTGGTCTTCAGGTGAGTTAGAAACATAGGAACATAGAAGACTGATGGCAGAAGACGACCTCATGGTCTGCCCTTATACCATTTATTGTATTTACCTTAAGATGGATCAGGGGTGGTCTCAAGCCGGAATGCACGGAACGGTCATTCAGCTGGGGAAAGTGGAGTGCGTAGGCCCGTTCCAGTTCCAGAGTGATTCCGGTAAAAAATTACTGGCTTTTTTGCTGTTGGAAACACGCCCGCGCACCGTTCCGGCTGTTGCCCATCTCCGGCGGCACCATGCCTACAGCACCCCTGCAGGCAAGGTAAGGACCGGGTGGGCCGCTCGCAGCATGGCATGGCAGGCAGGAGTGGGGGGGAGCCGCTGCCACGAGAGGCACCAGAGACGGGCAGGGCAAAAGGCAGCCGGTGAGTGCAGGCAGCCACTGCCGTGAGAGGTGCAGGGGTGGGCAGGGCAAAAGGCGGCAGGGAGCCGCCATAACAGGTGCATGGGGGGGGGAGCGAACAATGGCAAGGGGGGCGAATGGCAGCAGCAAGCAGCCACTTACCCTTTTTAGGCTATTTCCTGGTTTATTTTTGCTTCTGGGCATGTGCAGAAGCGAAAAAACCCTGGAAATCTCATCCTCACGTGAGATTAGGCTTCTGTGCATGCACAGATGCTGAATCCCGCACAGGGGGGCACATGCACACAGGGCGTGGGGGCGCGCAGTGGGGGAGCGCGCTCCCCGCCCATTTCAGTAGGGCTAGGAATGGCAACTAACCTCAGATTGTGCCCCCTTGTTCTTGTGTCCACTTTGTTTACTTTCCTATTAAAAACACTCCCCTCCTGAACCTTATTTAACCATTTAACATATTTAAATGTTTCAATCATGTCCCCCCTTTCCCTTCTGTCCTCCAGAATATACAGATTGAGGCTGTTGGGGTCTGGATGGGTGTCAACAGACTCAAACTCAACCCTGATAAGATGGAGTGGCTGTGGGTTTTGCCTCCCAAGGATAATTCCATCTGTTTGTCCATCACCATGGGGGGGGGAATTATTGACCCCCTCAGTGAGGGTTCACAACTTGCATCCTCCTCGATCCATAGCTAACATTAGAAAACCATCTTTCAGCTGTGGCGAGGGAGGAGTTTGCCCAGGTTTGCCTGGTGCACCAGTTGCGGCCCTATTTGGACCAGGACTCACTGCTCAGTCATTCATGCCCTCATCACCTCGAGGTTTGACTACTGTAACGCTCTCTACATGGGGCTACCTTTGAAGAGTCTTCAGAAACTTCAGATCGTGCAAAATGCAGCTGCGAGAGCAATCATGGGCTTCCCTAGGCACGCCCATATCACAACAACACTCCCCAGTCTGCATTGGTTGCCGATCAGTTTCCGGTCACAATTCAAAGTGTTGGTTATCACCTATAAAGCCCTTCATGGCATCGGGCCAGAATATCTCAGATACCGCCTTCTGCCGCACGAATCCCAGCGACCGGTTAGGTCCCACAGAGTTGTCCTTCTCCGGGTCCCGTCAATTAAACAATGTCGTCTGGCAGGACCCAGAGGAAGAGCCTTCTCTGTGGCGGCCCCGACCCTCTGGAACCAGCTCCTCCTGGAGATTAGAATTGCCCCCACCCTCCTTGTCTTTCGTAAACTCCTTAAAACCCATCTCTGCCACCAGGCATGGGGGAACTGAGACATCTCCCCTGGGCCTATACAGTTTATGCATGGTATGTTTGTGTGTATGTTTTCTTTTTAATAAGGGGGTTTTAGTGATTTTTAATTATTAGATTTGTTATATATTGTTTTGTTGTTGTGAGCCGCCCCGAGTCTACGGAGAGGGGCAGCATACAAATCTAATAAATAAATAAATAACTAAATAAATAATAAATGATGAGTCTCTATTTTTCAAAGGACAAGAGCCACCAGGTTATAATGAAATCTAAGAAAAGGCCTGCGATTCTTTTTTGTCTATTAGGATGATTTAAAACTAGAATTGGAATGCTAAACTAATTTTCCTAGGTTCTTTGGCACAGAAATGTTGGGCAACTTCTCTGCTACTGTTTTGTAATTTGCTGGTTTTCAGCAGCATAACTACAAAGCAGAAGACAGGTGTTATGTACAGTCCATAGTCTATGAGGTGCTTTCTGCATCTCTTCTACTGTAAAAGTCTCATCAGGTGTTGCATATCTCAAGAGATGAACTTGAATTAAAAAGATGCCACAAAGCTGAATCTTGGAAACCTCTTCCAAGCTCTTTCATACACTAGTGGACAACTGTTCATTCTTTTGTGTACAGTGATCCCCCGGTTATTGCGTTCCCGACCATTGCGAACAGGCTAATTTGCGATTTTTCAACCCGGAAGTCAAAACACCATCTGCACATGCATGCCCTTTTTTCTATGGGCACGCATGCGTAGATGGCGCCGGGCAGATCAGCTGCTGGGCGGCTTCCCTGGGTCTTCCCCCTCTTGCTGGCGGGAGAGCGAAGCCCCCCCCAGCACCCGCTCGCCCGCCGTTCGCCCGGCCACCCGCCGTTCGCCCGCCGTTCGCCCGCCGTTCGCCCGCCCTTCGCCCGGGAAGTTCGCCAGGAGTCAGAGGAGAAGCCGCACGCCTGTTTTAAAAGATCGGAGCCGGCCTGGGGGGGCTTTCCAGCAACCCCCGAGCCCCGGGTTGGGGGCTCGGGGGTTGCTGGAAAGCCCCCCCAGGCCAGCTCCGATCGTTTTAAAACAGGCGCGCCGTTTCGCAGCTGTCTCCTGAAGCCGAACGCTAACTTCCGCGTTCGGCTTCAGGAGACAGCTGCGAAGCGGCGCGGGTGTTTTAAAACGTCGCAGCCGGCCTGGGGGTGCAACAGTTTAGGGTCAGAGCTAAGTTAGTTGCTTTTCTATTAACACATAATCCTTAAAAGGGTTCTCCTGTAGGGACCCTGCATGGTGTAATTCAGAGGTCTCCAATCTTTGTGACATCAGGGCCTGGTTTCATGGAAGACAATTTTACCATGGACTTGTATGTGAGAGATGGGGGGGCAGAGGGAGGGAAGGAGATAGATTGGGGAGAGGGGGAGCAGAGGGAGAGGGAGAGGGGCGAGACAAGCAGTAATGGGCTCCTACGGGTAAGGTCAGGTACGCAGAACCAGTAGAAAAAATTTGGTCAGGTACGCAATACTGGTAGGAAACTTTTGATTTTTTTTTCTTTTTCCCCCTTCTGGGTTTTTCCTATTGCAGTAAATGAGGTTGATTGTGCATAATTTTAGAAGAGCTGTGCATGTACATACACATATAGTTTATATAGTAGATAATGTATACCTTTGTGTGCCTGTGTGTAATATGTATGTACACACAGTGAAGGGCTACCAACATTTTTACTACCACACTGTGGCCGTGGCTTATACAGGATGCCCTGCATTTTCTTTAATCTTTCAGTGCAAATTGGGTCCTCTGGTGTGGAGCTGCGTTCCCCCTGCCCCCGCATCCGGCCAGCAGTCCACCCCTGTGTACACATATGGCATATATACATAGAATTAATTATAGTGATACCTTGTCTTAATAAACTTAATTGCTTCCAGGATGAGGTTCATAAGGTGAAAAGTTCATAAGATGAAACAATGTTTCCCATAGGAATCAATGGAAAAGCGATTAATGCGTGCAAGCCCAAAATTCACCCCATTTGCCAGCCAAGGCGCCTGTTTTCATGCTGGTGGGATTCCCCTGAATCTCCTCTCCATGGAAAACCCCACCTCTGGACTTCCGCGTTTTTGCAATGCTGCAGGGGAATCCCAGCATCGCAAAAATGGGCACTTCGCTGGCAACGGAAGTCTGGAGGTGGGGTGTCCCAGCGAGGGAAGCCTCAGCAAAATCGCAGCATTGCTGCTACCTGCTGTCTCTTCCTTCCCATGCTGAAGGGCTCCCCTCTCCTCTCGCTCGCTCACTTTGTAGCTGGCACCTTTCCTTCGCTGTGGTGACTCCTCTGGGCACTGGCAGAGGTTTATTCCCTGTCCAAGCACCCAGAGAAAGGAAAATGCTTCGTTCGCTCTGGACTGCCAAAGCCTCCTTAAGCGCCACCAAAAGGCTCTTCTGGCAGCCCAGATGTCCGGGATTAAAGGGGAATGGCAGGAAACTGGCCGGGCCTTCGTGCCGCTCTTAAATTTTCTGGGAGATTTTTCCCAGCTCAGGTTCTTAAGGAGAAAATGGATCTCAAATAGAGGCAAAAAAAAAATCTTGAACACCCGGTTCTTATCTAGAAAAGTTCTTAAATAGAGGCGTTCTTAAGTAGAGGTACCACTGTATTTTATTTACCCAAGATGTTATCCTCCAACCTAAAGGCTCTTGCTTAAGAAGCCATCTCTGGGTCTGAGTTCAACAGCTATTGCGGTTCTAGAAAATCTTCAAGGAAATGGTTCTTTTATACCAATTCAGATATATTTTTGGCAATTCTAATGGATCATCTGTAACTATAGAGATAGGGAAACTGGACCAGTTTGGAGAAGGCCAATGGACGTGATTAGGGAAACATTCATAAGACATAAAAATAAAAAATGAAGGAGTTATATATGTTTAGCCTTTAGAAAAGACAACCACAGGATGTGGCAACACTCTTCAAATATCTGAAAGGTTACTTGACAAAAGCTGTTCATGTTTGTATCAAAACACAGGTGACAAATAATGAGTTTAATTTACAAGAAGGCAAATTTCAATTACATGTTAGAAAAAGGCTACTAACTAATAGATCAGTTTGACAGTCAAAGCACTTTCCCGAAGAAATACTGGGTTTTCTGTCATTGGAAATAATCAAGACAAAAATGAACAGACATCTTTCTGAAATGCAATAATCTAGATTCTTGCATTAAGCAGAGGGTTGAAAGTGATGTCCTCAACACTGTCAAACAATTTATTGTCTGCACTACTATTAATCTTCTCATTGTTCCCATCACCCATCTCCTCCCACAAATGACTGTATGACTGTAACTTTGTTGCTTGTATCCTTACAATTTATATTGGCAGGTTCCTAATATGATTTACTTGCTTATTTGTACCCAGACTATCATTAAGTATTGTATCTTATGATTCTTGGTGAACATATCTATTCTTTTATGTACACTGAGAACATATGCACCAAGATAAATTCCTTGTGTGTCCAGTCATATTTGGCCCAAAAAATTATAATCTATTCTAAGACACAAACTAGTCTACAGAATTCAGAATATATTGTATATCTCTTTTAGATGGACTTATTGTCCTCTCTACCTGTGTGTGTTTGTATCCCTTTTAAATTATACCATTTTCCCATTGTGCTATTAGGTAAATACATATATGTAGATTGACCTTAAAATCATCAAAACATTGAAATATCTATAGTAAACCCACAATCATAAAGTTTAATAAAATTTTAACACAGAAAAGATAGAAATACAATTTATAAATAATACATAATTAAGCATTCTTGATAGGCTTTTCTATGTATGTCATTTTATGCAGTTTATTAATTCATATTAGAATTATTTATTTTAAAAGACTTTTGTACTGTATCCTTCCCCTTGTCTTGTCCATTTTTTTCCTTCAGACCAATATTTCAGCTTCCGAATAAGCTCAGTCTCCATGAATAGACACTACATTAATTCCAAGGTGAGAAAACAGATTAAGGTTATGACCAAAATGACAGGTCTATGGGTTACTTGAATGGCTTAATAGAGACAACAAATCAAGAATATTTTTGATGACAATAGATGCAAGGAAATACCATAAGTAATAGAGGTGATGAGAAATTAGTAATGGCTCTCTATTATATAATCAAAACATTCAAGGGGGACATGTTTTATTTTAGTCTTCATTATCTCTAAATATTAACATTTGACTGGAATTTATTACTTTTAACTAGCTTTAACTACTTGGGTTCACAAAGGCAATCTATTCATAATTATACAGATACAGATTGAAGTAAAATAAAAATTACTGAAACATTATTTTTATACTGAAACCCTAGCTTCCCGAATGAAGCAAAACTGATTTTGGAAGGCAGGTTTTTTTAAGAGATCTACATTTTTCAAGAATTTTACAATAAATTACTAAATATGAGTCTCTTGATTCCATTGTTCTTCAATATGTGAAAGGCACTACCAACAATATGGCCACTGACTTTTCAATAAACCTAAGATGAACAAGAATTCATAACTATTTCTGTTGAGGTATTTGCCATTAAATTTAATGGATTTTATATATTAGCATGAAGTGAATCCATTGCCAAATTACCATTCAAAACATATTTTGACGTTTCTAGAAGTAAACCAGTCAGCCATCTAGTTCTAAACCCAAACCAAAATAATGGTGGTAAAATTTTGTAACACTTTACTTCATTCCTTTCTCTAGCTAAAATGGAATAAATGTGAGATGAATATATTCCATAACTTAGCTGTGCCACATATGATATGACCTCATTTATAATATAAAAGGAATTGATAGCTTCTTGGCTAAAGTTCTTTGAAGGTAAATGCTATGGGTGCAAAGTTGCCATCAGTCATGCAAGAATAATTCTATCATGATGTTAAATGACGTATGCAGGAATAATTTAAAAACTCTTCCATCTACTGTAATGTGATATGTATGTGTGTGTGTATATTCAGTGGTTATCATGAGCATACACATGTAGAATTTATATTTTTATACGCACACACATATGCACATGTGTGTGCCTGTGTATGTGTATGTACAGTATATATGTATATGTGTGTGTGTGTATGTGTGTGTACGCCCATGAAAACCACTGAATCAATAACTAAATTATAGAAAAGGCAAGGGGAGACTTAAAAACTGTAGAAAAAATAACTTACATGCCAGAGAAAAAAGGTTAAATGCAATAAGTACAATACCATCGGATCTCCTTTTCCTTGAGGCTCTGCTTTAGACGTGCAATGGTTAATTACATCAAAGGATAAGAACTCAATGGTTATGGGTCATTGAACCGTGTAGGGGTTAATAAGGCAGTGGTCACAGGTAAAAATGAGTTTGCTGGTATCGTAATCTCTCATTCCAGTATTATAAATAGTAATGGTTTTCTCCCAGTGAGGGCAGGAGACTTTTTATTAGAAAACCCATATGAAAGCATGCAGGGGAAAAGGGCAATTATCTTGTTTCTTTTTTTCCCTTTCTTTTGGAAAGAATTCTTCAGAAATATAAAGTCTTTTTTTTTTAAGTACAATGGTATATATTAAGATAGGCTTATTTTTCCTGATCTTTAACTATGAAGATATTTTCTAACTTTAAAGTGAGAAAAGTATGGTGTATTTCTCAGTTAATTTATAAGAAGGAGGGAGACTTCATACGTTTAGGAGGAGAACAAGAACAGTAAAAGTAAAGGTCCAGTTCAGGAAATTATGTTGGTTGTCCCCTCTATTTTCTATGCAAATAAAGTATATAATTCTGGACAAAATGCCAACTTAATATCAACTTAAAGTTTAGTTTAGTTTAGTTTAGTTTAATCAGATTTGTATGCCGCCCCTCTCCGCAGACTCGGGGCGGCTCACAGCAATAACAATACAATGTAAAACAAATCTAATTTTTAAGCTAATTTAAAAAAACACCACAAATTAAAACCAATCATACATACTAGCGTACCATGCATAAATTTTATAAGCCTAGGGGGAGGGAACATGTCAATTCCCCCATGCCTGACGACAGAGGTGGGTTTTAAGGAGCTTACGAAAGGCTAGGAGGGTGGGGGCAACTCTGATATCTGGGGGGAGTTGGTTCCAAAGGGTCGGGGCTGCCACAGAGAAGGCTCTTCCCCTGGGTCCCGCCAAACGACATTGTTTAGTTGACGGGACCCGGAGAAGGCCAACTCTGTGGGACCTAACTGGTCGCTGGGATTCGTGCGGCAGAAGGCATGGTATAAAGATTGGATCAGAGACATTATTATTTTCTATACATTTGAGATTTCATGACTAAAGTGAATGCCCATAGATGTTGATTCTTCATCACAAATAGGAAACATTATCTGTCACAAATGCTTACAATAAATATATCTGGGGGGGAAAGCATGATAATGCAAAATCTTTGAAAGAATGAAAACAGTGGTCTGTCTAGCCAGATATCCACTTAAGCTAGATACAGTCTAATAAATTGTGATTTGTATGCTGCTTATGAACTCAGTGGAGAAGGTAAGAGGACAATACATATCTACTAACAAATCCAAGCACACACACAAACACACTTGCAGACAGAAATAGAAATTACTAAACAGAAACTTATTGATAAATATGCTCAAATATACACCCCTACTTATAAATGCTACAGAGAACGTGCCAATGAACGAAGAAAGTCCCAAAATGACAGGAGAATGGCTTAATGGAGCCCAAAGTTCAAGGTAAATATAGAAATAGAATGAAGTACAGTAGTCCCTCACCTATCGCTGGTGTTACGTTCCAGACCTGGCCGCGATAGGTGAAATCCGCGATGGGGAATTTCTCCTCCTTCCCAGCTCTTTCTACAACCCCAAGCACACCGCCGCCACCGCCAACCACTAAGCACGCCTCCAAAGACTGCCTTCTCGGCACTGGCGAGGTGGGTTGAACAAGGGGATGGGCCTCCGCTGGAGCTCAGTCCCCGCCCCGCTCATCATTTGCACAGCCGCGGGCTGGTTGGCTTGTCCTGTATCTGTGCCAACGCTGACTTCAAAACCCGCGATGAAGTGATGCCATGGTGGGTGGAGCGCGATATAGCGAGGGACTACTGTAAAGGATACTTTGATGTGGAGGAAAGCTATTGAAGGAGAGAATGATAAAAGACACAATGGAGAAAAAGAATGAAAGAATGGAGTCAGGAGATAGATCATTCATGGTTGGAGCATAGTGAAAGAGGCATGGTACTTTTGGTGGACCGATCAAAGAAAACAGGCTAAAAAGCATACCAAAGGAAGGAGGAAGGAAGTGGTGAAAACAGAATAACAAAATTGGAAGGGACCATGGGAGTTGGACTAAGGTCCCTTCCAACTTCCAAGGTCCCTTCCAACTCTGTTATTCTGTTTTCACCACTTCCTCCCTCCCTCCTTCCTTTGGTATACTTAGGCCCCTGTATTGTTTTACACAAATTGTTGTCTAATCTTCTAAAAACATCCAGTGTTGGAGCACCCATAACTTCCAAAGGCAACCAGTTTCACTGATCAGGAAATTCCTCCTTAGTTCTAGGTTGGTCCTGTGTTTGATTAGTTTCCATCCATTGTTTCTTGTTCTGCCTTCAAGTGCTTTGGAGAATAGTTTGACCCCTTCTTCTTTGCGTAACATGTTTGTGCTACCTAAAAGAAGTTCATTAGTTGTTATTCAGGCCACTAGACATAGGTCTCTTTGAATCTGATATGGAGAATATTCTTATCACCAAATCCAGGAGAATATAACTTTAATTCTTCAGCGAATTGTATCTCTTCTGGAGAACCCTTTATTAGCTATAAAGCAGAGACATGGTTTGTGAGACTGGCAAATATGTGGTGTGATGATCAGAGGCTGGACACAGAAGCAACACATCCAGAAATTTTAACTCCCCTTTATTGCTCAAACTTTACCCAAAATGTTCCACCCTTCATGGCAAGTTCAGGAGCAAAACTCTAAATATGCACCTTCAACAGTTCCTGGCTAACATTAGTCCAGAGGAGCAGCACAGTTCTGACAGAACCCACAGTTCAGGGAATTTGGATCCAAGGAGTCATCATCACTCCTGCGATGATGTCTGTTCACTGGGACTGCAGCACAACCTGAAGCAGAATTGTGTTGCTGTGAACTTGCACGTAGCCAGATGACCAGGCAAGTCAAACAAACTATCCAGACATCAGTAGTAGCAGCACGTGAGACTGGAAAAAGGCAACGCTTGTTCCAGGCAAGTGCCCTTTCCAATGGTGTCTCTTTAAATTTCATTCACCTTTTGAAGAGGGGTGGGTGCCCTCCTCCTAAGTCATCATGTTGCCCTGCGCTGACCCTGCCTCCTCTCCATTCTCCATGCTCAGGGATCGGGGAGGGGGGAAGGCAATTTCTCAGCGCTGGAGCTCCGTCACTCTGCTCCCTTTTTGCTTGGTCATCCTGTGCTCTCTCTCTCTCTCCTTTGTTGGTGACCCTTCGCAAGCATGAGGGCCCTGGATCTGCTGTTTCCTGCTCCTCTGGTCATTTTTCATTGGCCCTAGCTCCATCCGATCCTCCTCGGACCCAGGCCCCAATGGGCTCATGACATGCATGGTGAGTGGTAAGAGTAAAATAAATACATCATTCACCCATAGCTAGTTAGGTAATTAGTTAGTTGATTCTGCTCATAAATCATAAAAAAGGAAAATTAACTAATGTCAGTAATGGTGAACAACTTAGTCAAAATTCTGTCTGGTACTCTAACTGAAACTCTGCGATCACACAAAGGAAATTTCACACCTAACAATAATTATCATATTTTCTTATACTTACAATTCTATTTTCTATACTATTTTATTTACAATTCTATTTTCTATTTTCAATTCTATTTTCTTATATCTACAATTCTATTTTCTTGGATATACATTTCAGTTATCTTTCTTCCCTATGAATCCACTAAGTTCTCTATGAACTGTATACCAACAAAAATCATGGATTTGATGTACAAGCATTTCAGTTTAAGGAGATAAGGAATATTTGCTGTACTAGTCAATGGCTCTGTGAAGAAGCCTTTTCCTGGGATTACATGGTAGCTGCAATCCCAGAAAAGGATGCATTTGAGTGAAGGAGGAATTAAAGCAGGAGCAACACAATACGATCACATGTATTTCATTAAGGTCTTTTGAACATCAACATGCATTTTCTTGAGAGGTTAAGCATCCACCATGAGAAATAAGGAATAGATACAACTTTGAATTTAAAAAGAAACATTTTTGGTCCTCAATATATACGGTGATTCAATTTGCACCAATTCAGTTGCAAAGGTTCAAATGTGACCAATGTTGTTAGCCGCCCCGAGTCTGCGGAGAGGGGCGGCATACAAATCCAAATAATAATAATAATAATAATAATAATAATAATAATAATAATGTTCCCTCTAAGGTGCACACCTGCACGGCCGCACACCCAAAAATTACCTCCCATGCAGCCTTTTCCAAGGCTGCGCAATGGAGCCGGGCGTTGGAGTTGGGGACGGGGAGTGACAAAAGTGCGGAAGCCGGCAAAGGTTTTTTTTATTTTGAATGTCGCGTGTGTGTACGCGCACACTCCCTATCCCCCTGCCAGTCCACCGGGAGGGGAGACAGGGAGGCCACAACTGAGAGGCTCGGCACTGGCCCATCCGCGGCGGGCGGGGGCGCGGCAGCTCCCTTTCCTTTTCCCACCACCTATGTCTACCACCGGCAGCCATCGCCGGCAGTAGACATAGGCGGTGGGAGAAGGAAAGGGAGCCATGGCCGCCCCCACCCTCCCCAGGCACCTCTGGCCCCCTCACACCCCTTGCCTCTCACCACTGCCCCCTGCCCACCCCTCTCTCCAGCTTTCTCCTCCTCTGCCTCCCGCCTTGGGCCGCAGCTCCTCCCACAGCAGTGGCTGCAGTGGCGGTGGCAGCTGTGGCTTCTCTTTCTCCTCATCCACACACCCAGCGAGGGGGCTGTGAGAGGGGCGGGGCAGGCATTCCTGAAGTGCTGTGAGGGGGTTTTCTCCGAGCGCTTCGGTAATACCCACCCCACCCCTCTCACAGCCCCTTTGCTGGGAGCCTTTCGTCCTGGGCTGTCAGCGAAGGGGCTGCAGGAGAGTCAGGGCAGGTGTTCCTGAAGCGCTCGGAGAAAAACCTTTCACAGCCACTTCGCTGGGAACGCTTTCACTGAGCGCTTCTAGAACGCCCGCCCGAGACATTCAAAATAAGAAAAATCTTCGCCAGCCTCCGCAGAGAAGAAAGAAAGAGAGAGAGAGAACAAGAGAGAGAGAGCAACAGATAGAGCGAAATAGAAAGAAAGATCGAGAGAGAAAGTGAGAAAAAGAGATAGAGAAAGAGGGAGGAGAAAGAGATGGAGAAAGAGGGATAGCAAGAGAGAGAAAACAAGAGAGAGAAAAAGCAAGAGAGAGAGAAAAAAACAAGAGAGATAGAACAAGAGAAAGACAGAAAGAGAGAGAGCAACATACAGAGCGAGATAGAAAGGGAGAGAGAGAAGGTGAGAAAAAGAGAGAGAGCAAGAGGGGGAGAGAGAAAGAGAGAGAGTGAGAAAGAAAGCAAGAGAAAGAGAGAAAGAAAGAGAGAGAGGAGAGGAAGGGAGAGAGAGAGGGAGGAAGAAAGCAAAAGAGAAGAGATGAAGGAAGAGAGAGAGAGACAAATGATAGAAAAGGGGGAGAAAAAAAGAGAAATGAGAAAATGATTGAGGCAGAGAATGAGAGGAAAGAGAGAGAAACAGAGAGAGAAGTGACTCTTGATTTAAAGCATATGGTAAAAACCACCCTAATAATAACAGAGGGAAAAAACCCCAGCCCTCACCTGTTTTTGGAAATGGTTCAGGAGTTCACACACACACACACACTGGGGGGAGGAGACAGGGATGGAAAAAGAGAGAAGTGAGAGGGGGAAGGAATGAGAGAAAAAGGGAGAGAGAAATGAGAAACAAATGAGACAGAAAAGGGGGAAAGACAGGAGAGGTACCCAGAAATGAGAACAGTGGTAGAAATTTGAGGAGGGATGATTGATTATTAAATATGGATTGACTGTGGAATATCGGTAAAAGATATATTTAGGTGTTGTTTAATATTAGGAAGTATTAATTTAAAAAATTGGATTAGAATTTTAGAACTGTATAGAATTACATAGGTAAAATTAATGGAAGATACATATGATAAATAAAGGGGTTATGATATGTACTGTGTGATTTTATGAGTCTGCATTATGAATTTAAAATATACTTGGAAATGTAGAAAATTGATGAAAGTTAATAATAGTAAATGCTAAGTGCCTGAAAATTAATAGAACTTGGAAATATTGAATGAAATTATGGAAAAGTATAATTTATGGAAATATATTAATTGACGCATTGGTGTTCAGGTAGATTTTCATAGTATTACTAGATTACTATAATGCTATGATAAATGTTTAAGAAATGAAGATTTTAAAGCATGGATTTATTAATAGCTGTGTTTTTGGTTTTGCTGGTTGTTTTAGTTTTAATAGTAATAGATTTTGGTTTTGTTTTATTATTAATTTCTTTTAATAAAAAAGAAAGGAATTTTTTCCTATTTATTTATTTATTTATTTCTGCTCACACACTATACTTTTCCGCCCACACCAGAAAAAAATTAAAGGGAACATTGAATGTGACCTCAAAATGATGGCATACAAGAAATAGTTAAACTATAAAATTTTAAAATAAAGACAAAATTTAATGGACTAAAAGGCCACAAGATCACAAGTTTCTAGAGACATACATAAAAGAAGTAGCAAATGGAAATCCAGATTTTCTCACATTTTCTATTCCAGCACACAATGCTTTCCTTACAGTAAACAATTTAAATAAGCTTAAGTGTGAGATGATTATGAAGTATCATCATGATTCATCTACAGTTTATGACTCACAGTTGTTTCTAAGACAATAAATGAATCTGAAAAAGACATTCTTCTCCATTCCCTATGTTTAGAACAGCATGAAATATTTGAATACCAGTGAATTAATGTTAGTATAGTACATTCCCTCTAGCTTATAATGCATGTGCAGCATATCCCAAGGTTTATTCTAACATAAAGATCTAATTTATATGGCTGCTACTATGCAATTTTCTGTATATCATTATCTTCTTGTGTGGCATGCCCAGTTTGAATGCCTGTATATGTATAATATATAAGTATTTAAGCATTTGCTGTGTTTTAATATTTGATTTAGAATGAAAATGGAGAACACAAAGGAACCTTTCAGATCTAAAGCTTTGCAAGAGATAATGAATTTATATAGCAAATACAGGAGAACAAGAAACATGTCACTTTAACATGAAAGTGCTTCTCTGCATATGTCACAAGGAATTTATCTGGGGTCTTGTTCTTGACAAGACGGAAAAAGATGCAAATACCATGTTAACAGAGCAGAAATCAAAGAATGACGTCCAGGAGGACAAGCTTGCTCAGATAATTTATCTACATAATATTTGACAGAGTAATGGCAACATCTAAGCTAGTAACAAAATTGCTGATGAGTCTGCTGACTATGGTCCTGTTTTAACTAGTAATCTGTCTTTCATACCCTCTGATCTTTATGTATTCAGTAAGGAACTAAAAATAGATTTGGAGAATGTTAGTAGAGAGGTGATGAATGAGCAGACTGAATCCAGAAAGCTAAGGATGCAATGAACTTTACTGGTCAACTTTGTCTTAGAGGGAAAAAACAAACCTAAAAGATACAAAATAACATAAACCCAGTATTAATATTATAAAGGTTAGATCTGACATAGGACAAAGGCATGTATATAACTCGCATACTGTAAAGAATGTGTGGTATCTAGGACTTTAGTTGATTAAGAAAATAAAGCACATTCCTTGTTCCACTGGGTTGCTGAGCAGCGTGGGAACAAGATGTCCTAATTAAGGTCTAACAATATATAAAACAGGTTATGACAATTCTAGGTGCTAAGAGAATATCCAACTCTTCAATAGGAGTCAGATTCCACCAACAGTCTAATACAGAAAATGGCTGCATTGACTATAGAATATAGAATACATTATGGCTTGAGATCTAGGAAAGGAAAAGTTTGTAAGTGCATGGCAGGTAAGTTTTAGACATTATCTAAAAGAATTGGTCTGTGATTCCTGAAAATCCCTAAAGAAGTTGAGGGGAAGAGTTAATTATTTAATTTTCAACACATTTTGCACAGCGCTCCAGACAGACTTAGGATTCGTTCAGGCCTGTATCAAGACGTTTAGCATACCCAACTATAAAGTAGTCTATTCATTTGGGAAAATACATTTTCTTCACTTATTAGAAACACAGAAACATAGAAGTCTGACGGCAGAAAAAGACCTCCTGGTCCATCTAGTCTGCCCTTATACTATTTTCTGTATTTTATCTTAGAATGGATATATGTTTATCCCAGGCATGTTTAAATTCAGTTACTGTGGATTTATCTACCACGTCTGCTGGAAGTTTGTTTCAAGGATCTACTACTCTTTCAGTAAAATAATATTTTCTCATGTTGCTTTTGATCTTTCCCCCAACTAACTTCAGATTGTGTCCCCTTGTTCTTGTGTTCACTTTCCTATTAAAAACATTTCCCTCCTGGACCTTATTTAACCCTTTAACATATCGTCAAGTGTATCGTCAAGTAGTGCTTAAGCCCAAAGATACTACAGTGAGATTCATTTGATTCCAGTTCTTCATTGATTCCACTTAATAGTCAGAATCTTGCCTGACTAAAGCTATAACCTTCTCATTGAATAGATATAGACCAGGAGCTTCCAGGGTGCGGCTATCCTGACTCTTTTCCTCCCTCCCTTATCGAGTTCAGGAT
Organism: Erythrolamprus reginae; assembly: GCF_031021105.1. Lineage (NCBI taxonomy): Eukaryota > Metazoa > Chordata > Lepidosauria > Squamata > Dipsadidae > Erythrolamprus > Erythrolamprus reginae. Next base: position 363,148,589 of record NC_091950.1, on the reverse strand, counting down.
TGCGCACTCTCTGGTTGATCTCCTCTCTGGAATCCACTGCCTCCTTACTGGAAGTCATGGTCCTACTCAGACATTTCCCCCTTTCTTTAAATGCACATTTCATAACTGTGCTCAAAGGCCACATTGACTAATGCCAGCACTTCCCACTAATGTGAAAATTTGCAGTTTTAAGATGATTTGGAAAGATGATATTATTGAGGTTCTCTAAGCGTTCCTTCCCTAAATTATTTAGTCGTAGCCCAAAGCTGCTTCTGAATACCTACTTTTACTAGGGAATCTTCAAGGAAAATCTCTCCTGAAGAAAATATATATTTCCCAAGGGCTGTACATTAGTTATAGCATTACCCTTTTCTGTCATAGGTGAATTCTTTGGAGACAAGGCAGGAATTAGCAGCAATAAGAAGCATTTTGTATTTCAACCTAACCAACAGTCTATAATTGTTGCTTTTTAAAGCATTTTTAACACACACAAAAATAAGCCTTCTAGGACAAGTGGCAGGCCGTTCCCTCTAAGCTGTGCAGCCGTGCACACGCAATAACAAACTTCTGTGCAGCACTTTCCAAGTGCCACGCAGTCAAATCCAACCTGCAAGTACGCCCATCATCCAGCCTGCTTATAATTAGTGATGGGCGAACCCAACGGGCGAACTTCACGCAAAGTTCAGCCGAACCCGAACCCAAGCTCTGAATACTCCGTGACGTCAAAGCTCCGCCCCCGGAATCCCATCGCTTTTTATTTTTACGGATTTATTTAAACCACAAGCAAATGGAGGTCCTTTCACATAAAAACAAAATAAAATATTTTTACGTGAAAGGACACCCCAGCCACACCTCAAGCAAAAGGAGCTGGGGAATCCCATGAAGGGATTCTGGGGGCAGAGCTTTGACGTCACGTATACCAGCAGGTTGCTAAGCACGCCAAGGTGATCACTTCCTGGATTCCATCCTCCCTCCATTATTCTAGTGCCACCCCCGGAATCCAGGAAGTGATCACTTTGGCATGCTTAGCAACCTGCCGGTATACGTGACATCAAAGCTCCATCCCCGGAATCCTTTCGTGGGATTCCCCATCTCCTTTTGTGTCTCCCTCCTAGGCTCCCGACTGGCCGACAGCTCCCCGGTGTTCACCTTCCTCCTCCTCTTCTCAGCAGATGACAGCCGGGCGGCGACGCTTCGCAGTGCTCAGCATGAATGCCAAACCGGAACACAATTTTTTTAAAAAAAAATCGGGTTCAGGGTGGGCATGCCAAACACCGCAAAGTTTGGTATGAACCCGAACTGTGCAAGTTCGGTTCGCCCGACGCTCTATCTATTGAATGAATGTCAGCTTCTGAATGCTGTCTGGTTTTAAATCAAATGAGGTTTTAAATCAAATGTGTGTGCATGTTTGTGTAGTGGGGAGTATGAGAGAAAGAGGGAGGGAGGAGAGAGGAGGAATGTGTGTGTATGCATGCGCGCATACTGGTGGGAGATTTAAAAATCTTTGTCGTGAAGCATCTCTTCCGGCTTGGAGACATCCCCTGTGTCTCCTTTGCCACAGGCACCCTGCTCCCTACCCAAATGTTGTGGCTAGTCCTGGTAAATCTCCAAAGCTATTGCCAGGTCCCTGTGCTTTCTTTCTCCTGAAGTCTGGGTGACCACCCCACTCATTTCCCTTCCCATTCAACCAGATCTCCCCCACTGCCTTCCTTATTCCGGTCTCCCCAGTGTTTCTCTCCTGCCACCCCTCCCTCGCCATTTGCAGTTTCTAGCCTTGTAACTGCAAATAACTCAATGATAACAGATTTCCCCCCCCACACACACACCAACTGCAAGAGATAGTGCTAATCTTTTAATAAAAGATCCCATGACAATAGGATACGTCTGGACAGACTATAAAAGATCTAGAAATACAGCCATGCTAATATTAGAAGACGCTGTAATCATGATTAATATAGCTGTTGGGAATTGTTCAGCCTTTCTGGAGGACCATTGTTCCCCATGCCTGATACAAAATTTTAACAAATGCAACTTTTAAAATAGTAATGTCAATAATCTTGCAAAGTAGAGTTAAGAATGAATTGGAATAATAAATAGGAGCTACTTCACGGCTTTACTTGATTTTTTTGTTCATTTTTAATTTAGCTAGAGCAGTCTGTCACAAACAATATGTTTGTGTTTAACATTTGTGTTTAACATTTCATTCATTAACTTAGGCTAGCCAAATTTGTAAATTCCAGCGGGTGAAATAGGAGTTTGTGCTCTGAAAAACGCCCTAAATCTGCCTTTTCCCACATTCCTTATACCCTTATACCACTTTAGGTCAGCTTTTGATCCAGTCCTACAAAGACACTTTAACTTCTAAAGTTCCTATGGACAAATGGAAAAAACATGGCCCACAGAAAATAAGACCTATTCGCATATCCCAGTTTTAAGGCTGGTGCTTTAATCACCAGCAATTAAACAATATTTATTGTCCATGTTTGCCTCCACCTCAATATTAGGGAGGCATTGTATTTTATTTTATTTTTTGTAGTATTTTTTTTAAATAAGTTTTTATTCGCAAATAGAAAAACAATACAACTCAAAAAGAATAATAAACGACTATTGCAAACATGTAATTAAGAGAAAGAAAAGAAAGGGTAGGGAGAAGAAAAAGAAGGAAAAACCTAGCAAAAGAGAAGAAAGAGAAAAAGAAAGATGGACAGAGAGAAAAAAGAGAGAGAAAATAGAATAAAAAGAAAATAGAAAAAGAAAGGAAAATTGTTACATTGTACATCATTTCCATTTTGTTTGCATTCCTGATGAATCAAAAAGCAAACTCTATATATCTTCTTGTTGCTTTATCTAATCCATATATCAATTGTTTACATTTTATTGTGTTATTTATAGTTATCAATTATATCCATATATTATTTACTTGTTTATTAGTTATTTCTTCTGGTTTCAAGCCATTCATAAAGATTTTCCCAAATTGTGTAAAAGTCTTTCTCTTGTTTATTTTGTAGTTCAAAAGTGAGCCTGGACATTTCAGCGCAATCCATAAGTTTCTTTATAATCATATTATCTGTTGGGAGGTTGTTATCTTTCCACATTTGTGCATAGGCTGATCTCGCTGAAGTTATTATATGGATGATCAGGTAGTATTTTGATTTTACGTATTGTCCTCTAACAAGCCCTAGAAGATAGGTCTCTGGTTTTAATTCTAAATCGAATTGCAGTACAGTATATCTTTTATCCATCCTTTAATTTACAGCCAATAATTACATGCCTGGGGGCATAGCCACCACAGGTGATAGTAAGTTCCAAAATCTTTTTTACATTTCCAGCATATGGGATCTACATTAGGATAGATCTTAGCCAACCTGGCGGGAGCATAATGCCATAGGTAAAACATCTTATAGAGGTTTTCCTTATACGGTACCGATAATGTTAATTTATAGTTTTCTTTCCACAGTTTTGTCCATTCTTCTAAGTGAATTGGATACCCAAAATTCTTCATCCATGCCAACATGCTATCTTTTACTATTTCTTCTAAGTTATCAAATTTTATTAAATAATTATACATTTTTGTTACGAATTTTGTGCATAGGCCTAATAAAATTTTGTCTATTATATTTAATTTAGGGCTTATTCCACATTCTTCAGAATCAATTTTATATCTATTTTGTAGGAAGTTTAGGAAGACAGTATGGACTGTGTGTTCAAGAATACTCTTTTTTAAAAGTGAAGAACATACCATATGTATTTCAATAATTACTCATTTTATTTATTTATTATTTATTTATTAATTGGATTTCTATGCCGTCTCTCTCCAAAGACTCGGCGTGGCTTACAACATATAAAAAACAGGGATTTGCAATAAAATTAATCCAATTAATATAAAATCACATAGCTATCTAAAATCCCCAATTGATTTTAAAAAATCAATTTATGACAGACAGCATATAACTAATGAAATACCTGATGTCAATCTTTTATGAGTTCTTCATACTACTCATCAACTATCTTCTATTTTGTATTCTTGTATTCTTGTTTGTATACAGATTTATTATTTTTCATTTTGGGAGGAAAGGAGAAAAAAATTACCCAACTCTAAAACTAAGCTTTTAATTTATTAGCAAAATCATATTATGGTGGTGCTCCATGTAAAATAGGTGCTAGACTAAAATTCCTGTCCCAAATACATTTTAATGTGGGCATCCCCTTGTAGTCTTTGGTAAGTAAAAATAAGACATGAAATAAACATAAGGCATCAACTCTTAAGCTTTCTGTCAAGAGTATACCAAGGCTTCTAACCACAGAGTTCAGCTGAAGGTAACTATCTGTCAAATGTAATCTGTGAAAGTGAATATGCTTAAGCTTGTGCTATGAATCAACCAAAATTGCTTTGGTCTTATTGACATTCAGCTGCAACAAGCTGCAACTTCCTGAGCCCAACAACACCAAGAGAGCTTCGGTGACAGAAAGCTTAAAATATAGAGGCAACTAACATCACAATGGACATGGTGCTAAACTTTATGATCCTTCCAAGCTTCATCAGAAATTGGTCAGTCAGTCATCAAGTAGAAAAAAGGGCCAGAAGCCTTTGCTATACTGTGTAGCCTTCAGTGAATCTCCCTGGTTAATAAATCATCAGAACTATTACCAAGGAGTACAAATATGATTGACAGATAAAGGCCACTTGAAGCCACCATAGTTTCACCTATTCTTCCCTGTAATTTTTTTTTGGGGGGTGGGGGTTGAAACAATTATCCACCAAGATAAAGGTTCATCAGTCATATATTGGGATTTGCCAAATGTTGAATATTTCGTCAGAAATGAAAAATGTTTGGCTAAATGTTTGTATTTCTGTGGTTGAGCAAAATCTGGTTTGCTATGTTAATGTGTCAGACTAGAAATAGAGAAAAGCTGAATTCAAGTCAACTCTTAGCTTTGGAAATGCATGTTGCGTCAGATATCTTGCGTCGATCTTGGTCTTAGCTCAAAGTTATTTATAGGTTCTTGATATGGAGGGATAAAATCAGGAGAGACCATCATATAAATTACTCTGAGCTCTGGAGAAAATGAGTAAGAATATGAAAAATAGTTGTAGGGAGAGGATGGATGAAACTCAAACACCAATTGAGCTAATATAGTTGCAAACTTTAAAAAAAATTATACAAGGTATTATTATTATTATTATTATTATTATTATTATTATTTATTAGATTTGTATGCCGCCCCTCTCCGCAGACTCGGGGCAGAGGTACCAAAAGAACCTACCAAAAGATAGGTTCAAAAGCCATAGTATTTATTTTTATTGTTTTATTTTCAGAGAAAATGTTATTAAGAATCTTCAAAGGCCATGCATCAAATAGCAAGTAAGTGATTAGAAGAAAATGGAAACACATTTTGAACATTTATATGTGCTGATCAACAGCATTTGAAGAATTTGCCAACAGAAATACTATACAAATGCCTAAAACATTTTCTTTACTTTGCATTATTCTGTCATTACTTACAACTTACTTTAAGGCCCTATCAGATAAATATACCAAGTTTTAAGTCATGTCTAGAGACACAATGTTCTGAGGCAGATGTTTACTAAGAAAGGTCTTCATGGTTATAGGACAGATATGGTTTTAAATCAGCACAAACTGAACTGAGGTCCTGCTAATCAGTCAACAGCACTGCCTGGCACATTTGCACTAAGCTCTGACATTTTCCTGCTGCAGAGGAAAATGCCCAGGGACGCTGTTTGACTAATGGTGGAGGCTCAATTTGTTTCCAGTGGGGATTTGGATAATTCCCAAACTCCCTAAAATGCAGGGCTTCCCAAAGTGTGAAGTGGACCTCCCTTAGGGAGGTGAAGACAAGAGTGCAAGAAAGTGTGAAGAACCTTTTAGTTATAGTGTTACAATAAATCTACCTTTCTCTCATTTGGTCTTTAGATTTTTAGGGGAAGTGTGTATATTAAGATTACAGTACACTAAAAGGAGGCGTGATGGCAAAAAGTTTAGGAATCTCTGCCCTAAAGCCTTTGGGAGAATTGCCTGAATTATACAGGTCTTTTTTCATGACTAGCTTTTAAAACCTGGTAAAGGGTTTTGAATAGTTTTATTGCTGGATTGTTTATGCTGCTCCTCTATTTTTAACATTTTATTGTTGCTATTTTATTTTACTCTTCCCTGGGAGCACTTGGGCTAAAGAGCAAGTCACACTGTGTTATTAAACAAAAGCTCCAGAAGGCTTTTTCTCAACCTATTCAACTTCACTAATGTTACAGCAACCATTATTCCAGGGTTTTTCCTAGACCACAGAACATACAATATGGAAATGTCCATAACTATTATCCTTTCTACCAAAAGATGAAAAACAAATTGAGAAATTCAGATTTCAAATTGGGGGAGAGGGGGTTTAACTGCTGATTCTCAATACTACCCAAACATAATCTTGAGAGTTTTATGCAAATTTGTCTCTACTTGCACACACTGATCCCTTTTCACAATGTGACCACGTGAGTTATAACATATGTTTTGACTTTAATTCTGAATTTACACATTTTCATTTCTGAAATTATTCTGCCCCAAAGCGTTAACCCTTATGCAGTTTTTATGGAACCCGAAATCTCTCTTTGAAATATGTAGTTTAACTGAATAAATGCATTCTCTATTCTAGAAAAGATCAGGAGTCAGCATTACACTGTTCAGAATGTTGCTCATTATGCTAAAATGCAGCTTCTAATTAGTTCCAATAAATATCACAATGTCTGGATAATGGGAATATAGATACCGAAAATAAATGTCTATAAATATTCTTACGTACATTTGACAACAGTCTCATTTTTTTTAGTAATTTGCAGTCTACTCTGAGCCTCTCAAAACACCAAAGAAAGTGTTTTCTTTCTCACTCCATGTTTTAAGTATGGGCTTCTCCACATCAACATCATCAAGTGTACAATTGTGAAAGTATTTAGAAACTAAGTGCAAAAAGGCAAATGTGTTGGTTGCTGGAGCAAAGTGTTAAGCTGTCATTCTTCCATATATTTACTATTCAAAATACATTTGGTCTGAGAAGAATCCATTAGAAACATAGAAACATAGAAGTCTGACGGCAGAAAAAGACCTCATGGTCCATCTAGTCTGCCCTTATACTATTTTCTGTATTTTATCTTAGGATGGATATATGTTTATCCCAGGCATGTTTAAATTCAGTTATTGTGGATTTATCTACCACGTCTGCTGGAAGTTTGTTCCAAGGATCTACTACTCTTTCAGTAAAATAATATTTTCTCATGTTGCTTTTGATCTTTCCCCCAACTAACTTCAGATTGTGTCCCCTTGTTCTTGTGTTCACTTTCCTATTAAAAACGCTTCCCTCCTGGACCTTATTTAACCCTTTAACATATTTAAATGTTTCTATCATGTCCCCCCTTTTCCTTCTGTCCTCCAGACTATACAGATTGAGTTCATTAAGTCTTTCCTGATACGTTTTATGCTTAAGACCTTCCACCATTCTTGTAGCCCGTCTTTGGACCCGTTCAATTTTGTCAATATCTTTTTGTAGGTGAGGTCTCCAGAACTGAACACAGTATTCCAAATGTGGTCTCACCAGCATTCTATATAGCGGAATCATAATCTCCATCTTCCTGCTTGTTATACCTCTAGCTATGCAGCCAAGCATCCTACTTGCTTTCCCTACCGCCTGACTGCACTGTTCACCCATTTTGAGACTGTCAGAAATCACTACCCCTAAATCCTTTTCTTCTGAAGTATTTGCTAACACAGAACTGCCAATACAATTGGCATTTTTAGATTCCTTGACCTTTTTAATCACACCTTATGAACATTACGGCCCATCTGCATCTTTTATAAATATCTTTGTGTTTATCTGAGAGGAAAAGCATTCAACGTTTGACTGATCCATTCACCTCATTTTTGTATCCTTTTATTATCTGACCGCATGGAAAGAATTTAATGGTATCGGGTAAGACAGAGATACAACCAGGAGGTTATCTAGCAATTCCTTAGTCTCAAAGCTACTGGGGGAGGAGGGAGGTGAGGCTCAAAAAAAGTTGAGAGGGAAAGGGGAAAATAGAGATGTGTCTCCTAACCTTTCCCTCTGAGGATTTGCCCAGTTTTCTGCAAAGCTAGGGCAAAGGCATTAGACAGAAAAAGAAACCTCATCAGGGGATCAGAGTGACAGAACTGTCATAAAACAGAGGATCCAGAGAGGATAAAAGAGGATTGGTAAAGAAGAATAAGGAGGAAAGGTAGAAGAATAGGGTCGGGAAGAGCAAGTTATCTCTTTCCCTTTCTTTCTTTTGCCTCAGGCCCATATCGGCTTTTCCCTTTTTTTTCGACTTAACTGGGATGAATTTTAATTGCAGCTTCTTGGCACATTTCATAGGCTGTATATTTTCCACTTGTGTGGAGTGGAATTTCCCATTCATCACAGGATTGCAAGCAAAATCCCCAGTGCATTTTAGCTTTATCTTTCAAAGTTAGCTTTGCTTTAAATAAAATCAATAACTTTTGAACCATTTTGGCTGTCTATTACATACTCCCACATATGTTTCAAATCTAATGCTTACATGGTTGCTTGATCCCACCTGTTTCCCATATCAATATACAAATTCTGATGGGTAAATACAGTTTACATAGTAATCTTCAGTTCATGCTGTTTTGGGGGACATGGGCATTTGTTTTAGAAATGAGAACAAACAAATCACATACTAACATTTGGTAGTTTCTTCTTTTAAAAGCTCAATATTTCACATATTCACTGGTTAATCCCTTACCTCTTCAAATCCTCTCTTTATCCCACCAGTGATCAAAGTCCTTGACTATTTCTTTGGCTAAACAGTAACATTCAATATAACCCAACTAATTTGTATTGCCCTCAACATCTACAAAAACTTGACTGAATAAGTCAAAGTGTTTACAAGAGAATTTCACTTCTTTTAGTAACTGCTGCAAATTCAATATCATCTTTCACCAATATTACTGCAGTTCTTCCAGTTTTATATTGGTTTCCTTCCTGCACTAAAACTCTTTCTCTATCTTGGCATTTTAAATCCCCTTTCATTTTCTTGGTTGTCTCTCTTATTCCAATAATATCTTTCTTATCCTTGAAAACACGTCACTCCAATTCAGCAGTCTTATTACATATGCTCCTAGCATTTGTCTAAAAGATATTTTAGCTTTTCTCTTTGCCCTCTTTTACTTTTCTGCCTCACTATCTCCTACAATGCTAATCCCTTCTCTATGGGAAATGGTGTTCCTTCAATCCAAGACTTTCCTCTTTTTTTTCCTTTTGCACACAGGGCCACTAGTTCAACCTGAATCCCTCAAAGAACTACATAAATTAAAAGAAAAGAGAAACCAATGATGGGACTTCACTGAGCAATCTGAAGCAATTAATGTGAGGTTGAAGAATTAGCAGATATTCATAAATTTAACCACACTCAGGAGGGGAAAAAACCAAAATGTGGTCTGCCCCTGAAATTGCCTCAGCTATTTCAGTTAATCTTCTTTGTGAGAAACTGGCAAAGATCTAGTCAATGCAAAGGAGTACAGCGGTACCTCTACTTAAGAACTTAATTCGTTCTGTGACCAGGTTCTTAACTAGAAACGTTCTTAAGTAGAAGCAATTTTTCCCATAGGAATCAATGTAAAAGCAAATAATGCGTGCAGACTCATTAGGAAAGAAATAAAAACTCAGAATTTGGGTGGGGGGAGGAGAAGGAAGAAGAGGAGGAGGACAGTCGCTCCCGAAGGAAGAAGGTGAGGTGAGGGGAATAAAAAAAAATTCAAAACTTTAAGGCTTAAAAAGAAAAGAGGGATTCTGAGGCAGCGAGGAGGAGCACGCGCCTCCCATACACCCAGCGCGAGGCTGCCTCCCATACACTGCCTCCCATATACTGGCTGCTGCTGCTGCTACCTGCTGACTCTTCCTTCCCATGCTGAAGGGTCCCTTCTCCTCTCGCTCGTTCACTTTGTAGCCGGCGCCTTTCCTTCACTGTGGTGACTCCTCTGCTGCCCAGAGCGAAGGAAGCATTTCTTTTACCTGGGCACTGGCAGAGGTTTATTCCCTGTCCAAGCACCCAGAGAAAGAAAAATGCTTCGTTCGCTCTGGAATGCCAAAGCCTCCTTAAGCACCACCAAAAGGCTCCTCTGGCAACCCAGATGGCTGGGATTAAAGGGGGAATGGCAGGAAACTGGCCGGACCTTCATGCCGCTCTCAAATTTCCTGGGAAATTTTTCCAGGCTTGGGTTCTTAAGTAGAAAATGGTTCCTAAGTAGAGGCAAAAAAATCTTGAACACCCGGTTCTTATCTAGAAAAGTTCTTAAGAGAAGAGAGGAGAGGAGACAAGAGAAGGGAAGAGGAGAGGAGGGGAGAAGAGGAGGGAAGGGAAGAGGAGGGGAGGGGAGGACACACTACAAATGTGTAATCAGAAATATATTGAGTTGAGCAGTTATTTTTAATGCTTGACACACTGAATATTTTCTATTATGGTCTACTTGACCATTTTATTGATTATTCATAAGATAAAATATGTTAGAACAAATTTAAAAAAATACTGATTCCAACACAGATCCTTGATGCTTATTATTTTCTCCATTGAGAAACTTGGTACATTTATTGCTACTCTTTGCTTTCTATTTTTAACTAGCTCAAAATCTATGGAAGGAGAGGTCCTCCAATCCCATGACTACAAAGTTTGCTCAGGAATCGTTGATAAAAGTGCTGTTATAGAGAAATCCCCGATGGCAGGCTTTGTGAGCCTGGCACTGGATTTCTTGCTTTTCTATCCATACTTGTAATGAAGAAATAAATGTTTTGTTCTGTATGCTTGAAATTGTCATGCACTTGTCATTAAGCATAAAATATAGAGTCCCCAAAACATTCCGAAGAAGAAGGAAAAAGAAGATTTTACAAATTGGAAAGGACAAGTTTTCTCTTGATAGTCAAACAGTTATGATGTAAAGTGGTCTCATTAAATCATAAGTACTTTAACCTTTTCTTGAAAGAACTCGAAGATTTAAAGATTTATAAAGAAATGTTGCCCAAACTAAAAAAAGGCTCACATCTGACATGTATTGAAATGATAATGCTGATTTCAATAGGCATTCTAAGAGCATTTTGCTCCCAAAGGAGTAATTCAAATCCAGTTACCTCTTTACATTTTGCATTTAAATTTCTTTTCTAAGGCTTTTAATGTGGCACTGCCAAAACATGACAAAGTTATGCAAATGTGATTGAGCAAAATAAAAGCTAATATGAATATTATTAAATAATTAGTGATACTGAATAAGTAATAAAATATTCCCAAGTGCCAGTTCTATGGATGACCCATTTCACTCTAGTTTTGGTAGAAGTACGAATGACAACATACATCTGTTAAGACTCTTCAAAGTTCATGATTCCTTTATTCATTTATGGAGGGAAACATAAACAAACTGTAGGAAAGCAGCAAAATAATCTAATTTTACATGGTAGCCATTTCTAACACTGTGCAGTAGGGCTACGTGATGCTTTAGATTTTTAGACTAAAAAAAGTGCTTTGGAGAATATAGCAAATTGAAAACTACATTTTTGTAACCCTTTAAAACAGCTGAATTGATAACGTTGCTTTAAAGTGATATGGATACAGAAGTGGGTTCCTCCCCATTCGGACCGGTTCGCCCGAACTGGTAGTGACCTGCTGGTGATATCATGATGACGTCACCGAACCAGATCAGTTAGTGCCATTCTTTGAGCACCACCATCTATTTTTTTAAAAAATCCCCGAATGTTTTTTTTTCTGCCGAGTTCCCAGCACTGTGCATTTGTTGCCATTTTGTTTTTGGGTTTTAAAAAAAAATGGGGAGGGTTGCACGAGGTGGGCGACACGTTGCGAGAGGAAGCAAACTGGCAGTGAAGGAAGTGGGAACACACTTCTGTATAGATGGGTGCTACATTTGTTCTGAAGCATCTTTTTGGAAGATAGTCTGAAGTACCGCATGGCCATTCTGCATCACTGCAATCCCATGTTTCCTGCCTAGAATATCCTATCCCCTCTTACTTCAGCTTTTACCTTAGATCTAGTTAATAAATTCTATAGAACCTTTAGATATAAACCCTTATGCTAATTTTAGGCCCTCTAGGTTCATGGTGGAGCTGCTGAATACTACTACTGGCATTTGCTCATAGTACCAGTACAGAGGTCAGCTTTCAATTTTATGTGCTATTATGTCAGCCCCAAAGGAGATACTAACTCACTGAGTATGACACTAATATGTAGCTGTATCCTTCGGCCAGTGGAACAGTTTCATTATTTTGGACATCTAAAAGCTGCCTTGGATGCCAAAGTTCTGTACACAAGCTTTCCCCTCGCTCCTAACAAATGACAAACAGTATCTGAAAAGTACTGAAGTTTAGTTATATGCTGTAAATTCATATAGCATCCTCAATGGTGGATTAGAGAGTCAGTGCTATTACATATAATAATACTGATCTCGTAATTCTTAGGTATTTAATCCAGGAACTTTATCTCTTCTCATTCAACCTAGAACCTTTTTTATAAGGAAAATGCTATGTTCAGCACAGCTAAGTATCTTGTGAAATATTTCAATGCCTATTTTACTGCTATGCTTGCTTGCTTTACAATCCCGTGATGGATATTATATGCAGGAACGAACACTGGTCATTGTTAAAACTCTGTTAGGGAGCACAGTTTGAAATAAAGAAATGTATCATCCTTTGTCCCACCACTTTATTGTAATTTTTAAAGTTAAATTCTACCACTTTAACATTTGTTCAGAGGTGCCTCTCTCATATAATACAAGACTTTAATACTGATGCTAAAGGTTATTTATTTAACTCACCTGCACACTAAGATGATTCCATTTCTTCACCAGAATTCTCCCCAGTGTCATTACTTTTATCGGTAGCTGCAGCCCATTTATAGTGCGATAATAAAACACTGTCTCTTTCTCAGAAATTGTAAGCTTGAATACAGTCTGCCCATGAACAGTTTTCTCCACCATACACCTTTGGAAACAATAAAGAAAATAACACCGAGGATGAACTTCAGGAAGAGCATTGGGATTATTAGAGAAATGTGGGGGGGGGGGGGGAGTAGTGATGCAAGTGTGGGTAGCCAGGTATTTATATAAAGGAGGAATTAAATTTAATAGAATATGTAAAGGAGGAATTAAATTGAATAGAATTAAAGTCAAATAAGTTACCATATAAGGTTTCTGCTGGAGTCTTTTAAGTCTCTGTTCGGGGTTCTTTCTTTTCGTCAAATCTGTATACCGTATTTTTAGTTTTTGGGGAGGAAAATAGGAAAAAGAATCTGCTTACCAGATATTCATCTGGCTAGCATCCTTAGTCTGGTCCGCTTCAGCACATTATTTTATCCCCTGGTTAGGGCTTTAAAAAACCTTACTAAGAGAGAGTAACAATAAAAGAGCTTGCAAGCTAGTAAGAGCTGGGAAAATCATTAGCACCTGGTTAGGCTGGAAAGAAACATCTGGAGCAAGTAGAGCAATGACAAAAAAACCTCCAAAGATTTATGGCTTGGAAAACATTCTGCGCAAAGAGTAACAATGAAAGAGCTTGCAAGTGGGTAAGAGAGGGAACATTGTTAGCATCTGGTTAGGGCTGGAAAGAAACATTTGGAGCAAGTAGAGCAATGACAAAAAAACCTCCAAAGATTTATGGCTTGGAAAACATTCTGCACAAACAGTAACAATTAAAGAGCTTGCAAGCTGGTAAGAGCTGGGAACATTGTTAGCACCTGGTTAGGGCTGGAAAAAAACATTCGGAGCAAGTAGAGCAATAAAAAACCCTATAAAGACAGGGTTTGGAAAACATTCCTGACAGAGAGTATTTCTTTCTTTATTTATTTGATTTATAAGCCGCCCCTCTCCAAGGACTTAATGTCCGATATGTAGTGTAGATTCCAGACAGAAGAGCTGTATTTGAGAATTCGTCTAGCAAATGCTTTATATGTTGAGAATATAAGTCACACCTGAACTTTCAGTCTCTTTTAGGGGGGGGGAGTGTGTTTTATACTCCAAAAAATACAGTAAGTAACCTGGATTTGCAAGAGGCGGGTGCCAATAAACAAAAGACAAAATTAAGTTTTCAATGGGTCAAAACTAATAAGATGATATTTTCAATATTATTATTATAATATTATTATTATTATTATTATTATTATTATTATTATTATTATTATTATTATTATTAGATTTGTATGCCACCCCTCTCTGAAGACTCGGGGCAGATATATATTTATAAATTGATGACTGAAGTACAAGAAGTAAATAATAAACATCCCTTTGTATAAGCAGGATCTAGATGTTTCAGGATATCATGTGCTAAAAAAAAGCTAACGCAATCCATCTTTCAGTTAGCAGAAGCATAATATCTGGGTCACTAGAAGCAACACTGTACTCTTGGTACAATTTAAGGTCAGTCATTCATTGGGCTATCTGCACAAAAGGGCCATCAGTACACTGAGAATAATGGCAAAAAAATTCTAATTTGAACATTTTCAGGGTTTAGTGCAGTGTTTTTTTTAAAAAAAAACAACTCAACATAGCAGCCCAGATGATGCAATTGAATTTCCACTTTTTTATGTATAATACACATATCCTTGGTATGTTTGTTCTGGAGAACATAAGGGATAAGCAAAATAATAACTTTCCAAATTCTGGAATACTGACATTCACAAGAGAGTGTAGTATTCATTCTGCCAATCTCTAAAATCAATTATGGAAATTGCAGTCCAATCCATTAGAAGAAACGTCCTCATAACAAATGTTGTGTGTTAGTGGACAGGTTACTTTGATAAATATTTTTCCTTTGCTTTAGAACTTTAAGCAGAATTTGAATAACCAGATGTCAGGAATTTTCTAATGGTAGCCTATACCGTAGATATTTCTTGGTCTATAGAAATTGTTTAGGCTAAAACCACTTTAATTCCATGTTGATAATTAAGAAGAGTTATTTGTGAGCTGTGGGAAGACATGGAATTCTGCAGAAGTCCAACATGGTTGAGGATAAGCCTAAACCTAGCCCCATCAAAGATACTTAGCTGTTTAAAGTAAAAATTATTTCCCTGACATTCCTGTAGAGCAATAGAACTTATATACAACTTCACAATGCTCTACAGCCCTCTTTAAGCATTTTACAGAGTTAGCATATTGCCCTCAACAATCTGGGTCCTCATTTTATTGATCTCGGAAGGATGGAAGACTGATTCACTACAGAACTTTACTTCAACATTGATGATGGGAAGCTATTCTGAATCAAAAATGTTACTTAAGAGAAGGGGAGTAGCACTGGACCATTTATGTAGCACATTCAGTTTTGATATCTAATAAACTGCAGCTACTGAGAAAATATTATTTTACCGAAAGAGTATGTGGATGCTTGGAACAAATTTCCAGCAAACATGGTTGGTAAATCCACAGTAACTGAATTTAAATATGTCTTGGATAAAGATATATCCATCCTAAGATAAAATACAGGAAATAGTATAAGGGCAGACTAGATGGACCATGAGGTTTTTTTCTGCCGTCAATCTTCTATATTTCTATGTTTCTAATAAGTGAATAACATCTGTTGCGTAAAGTTATTACCTCACTTTTTCACTTAATAACTAAGACAGTGTCCATAGGATTTTATTCTTGTATGTAGGTAATTGGTAAGTAAAGTTGGTAATTAATATTGATAAATTGATAATTGTCAAACTGATATTACCACATTCAATATTGCACAAGCAGGATTTTCTTTATCCAGACTTTCCAGTTGTCCTATCTGAGTCATGCTAGTGCAGTGGTTAGAATGCCCAGCCGGCGACTTAACGCCGGCCAGGATTTGCGGCAGGGCCAGGGAAACGCGGCCCCCGGCCTCTGCCACCATCTTGAATGGCCAGGATCTCGCGAGATTTCACGAGATCCCAGCCATGCCTGGTGACGTTGCTAGGGGCAGAGCCTGCCAGCCTATAAAAAGGGCTGTACAGGCTCGGGGCCTCCTTTTCGCCCCTGACAACGAGCAGGCGAACACCCGCCCGCCCTCCCTATCTTTCAGTGTGCTACTGGGGTCGCTCTTAGGGGGACGAATAGGAATTTTGGCGGTCTCTGTATTTTCTGCGACCGTTTCTTTGCCTATTCCACACTTCAGTGTGGGATGGATGGTTAGGGGGTGCTTCGCTCCCCGATTAGTTCTAATTGGCTTACCTCTGGTCATTGGGTTGGCAGGTTATGGGCGGAAATTGGGCGGTGTTTAGCAGCTGCGTGTTCTCCGTTGGGCATCTTTGGGGATGATTGGCAGACTCTCTCCAAGGGCTCATGGTGCCTTTTAAATCGATCTGAGCAATTGGGGAGAACCTGCTTTTGGGTCTCGCCCATTTCAATTCCCTTTCAGGGATTGGAAGGTGAGACCTCCCACATGCATGGCATGGCTGGGATCCAGGTGAGGGCACGGCCCCTTCACCTGGATCAGCACGGAGCTACGCCCTATGTTGCCCCGGAAGTTTTTATGACGTCATTTCCATCCCGGAAGTATTTCAGTTGACCTCTGTGGGTCCATGTTAGGTTGAATTAAATTAATTTTAATTTAAATAATAAAAATGACCCAGTTTTAAATCCAGCTCTGTGTCTGCATTGTCATTCTGCCTCTGCTGCAATGCAGTATTGCAGATTAACTCTGCCCACTGCCAGAGTTCGATCCTGACCAGCTCAAAGTTGATGCAACCTTCCATCTTTCCGAGTTTGGTAAAATGAGGAACCAGCTTGTTGGGGGCAATATGCTGACTCTGTAAATCACTTAGCAAGGACTGTAAAGTACTGCAAAGCAGAGTATGATTCTAAGTGCTACTGCTATTTCCCTTGCATGCCCTCAAGTTCTCTTCCAAATGGTAAGACAATCTTCCACAGAAGGAATTCCCCCTTGTAGGAATACACAAAATGAAGAATCTTTGCATTTGAGCAAGATCAGCAAATAAATACAACTGGATTGCATCCTTTATATTACAATGCTATGTAAGCATACAATAAAACATTTATTCATAAAATGTTCCAACTTTTCTAAAAATTTTACATTAGTTCAAGGTTAAAAGGCATACTATTTCAAAGAGAACTTTGCTGTTTTCCCACTTCAGTTCAGTTAAAAAAAGACACGATTCTTGCCCAGAGACTGGCTTGTCACTAACTCACTTTTAATCAGACAAGATAAATGAAGTTTGACCATTATTGTCTTTCAGTAATGATTCTGATCCCATCAATTATTTGTCAACAGAATTTTAAGTGAACTATGCAATCTGCAATGTTGCTAAAAATGCATTTCTTAACATACTGCTGATTCTGCCTGCTTGTAAACATGTTGGTTTTTCAATATCAAATATTTGTCAAGGCACAGCCAAGAAGGAAAATATTTAGGAACTGGATTTATTCAGTTCCTGGATAAACAATAATTGGATAATCCAAAGTTTATTAATTTTGCTTATCTAAAAACAAATATCTCCATATGTGGACCCCAACAAGTGTCCTGCCTTTAACAAAGTATGTGACCCTGATGTATAATACTTTAAAATCCGTAAAGTTTTCACAAATGTGTGATTTACAACTAATTTCCCATCTGGTGAAAGTATGTCAATCTTGACATAACATTACAATGACAATAAACCTTTTAAGAAAAAGTTGACTTCATATCAAATTATGGTAGGAGTTACATTTTGCAGGAACGAAGAGACAACATGTAGGAGCAGTTCAGTACCTTTACTGATCTTAGCTGGATTGCAACACGAGCTGCTGGCTGGCTGCAGGAAAGCCGCTTTTAAGGACTTGCCTGTAACCAAGCTGGCCACTGAAAAGTTTATTTCTCCTACCACTTGATTAGCCAATCAATGGTAGCTATACAAATCCTTGCTACATGCGGCTGTATGTAACAGTAGGTAACAGAAAACCATATTAAGCTACACTTTATTGGCCTAGTCTGCTTTTTTTTTTTAAAAATGGAAAAAGTCTATTCTGTTCAATTACTGTTGTCATTCAAATCCAGCTTGTCTTCTTTTAATTATATGAATGTATTCATGCATATTTTATAATCAGAGAGAAATTCTAAGATTAATAACTAGGTGTACTAGAATGTCTTTGTCCTATCCAAGTCCAGCTTTTTTATGATGGTGAAGGCAGAAACCATTTCCGGTCTACAGAGGTCAGTCAAATACTGTTTTTGCCCTCCTCAGGCATTGAATTATGGTTGTGGGCACTCACGTATGCACGATAGCGCACACCCACACTCTTTCAGCACCCGAGGTTCACTATCACTGGGCTAAATGAATTATGAATTGTATATTTGGTATTGGATAGAAAAGTAGCATGGGAGAGAGAGATTCCAAACATGCACTATATTAAGTGGAAAAAAATCATTTCAATATTGTTATCAAGAGTACACTGCTTCAGCAATGTTAAGACTCTCTTGAGGGAAATCAAGGTCAAATACTAAGCTAATAAAAATCTTACATCCCAATCTATACCCGTCTTCCATTATGACAAACAATTATCCTGTAAATACAGGCAATTAGTTGAATGGTGAAGGCAATGAAATAGGAATCGGGAAAAGTGACAGGAATTTTGGAGAGAATTACCGTATATAAGCCGACTCGAGTATAAGCCGAGGCACCAATTTTTGCCATAAAAACTGGGAAAACCTATTGACCCGAGTATAAGCCGAGGTTAGAAAATGCAGTGGCTACTGGTAACTTATAAAAATTGAAACAAATTAAATTGCATTAATTGAGACATCAGTAGATTAAACGTTTTAGAATATTTTTTTCAAAGAAAACCAGTAAACTAGCTCTGTAAATTTAAAAGAGGGTAAACAAAAGCAATCTTGTATTTGAAGTTGAAGTCCACAAGCCATAATCTTGCCAGGTTTGAAGACTCTTGCACTTCTAACCCTAACTCAGGAGTCTTTAAACTTGACAGTTTTAAGGCTAGTGAACTTCAACTCCCAGAATTCCTGCACCAGCCATGCTACCTCAGGAGTGGGAGTTGAAGTCCACAAGCCTTAAAACTGTCAGGTTTGAAGATCCTTGCACTTCTAACCCTAACCCAGGGGTGTTTAAACTTGACAGTTTTAAGACTGGTGGACTTCAACTCCCAGAATTCCTGCATGGCCTGTTGAAATCCACAGGCCTTAAAACTGTCAAGTTTAAAGACCCTTTGCACTTCTAACCCTAACCCAGGGGTCTTGACAGTTTTAAGGCTGGTGGACTTCAACTCCCAGAATTCCTGCACCTCTTGCAACAGACTGGCTACCGGTAATGGGAACTGCCTGATTGATAGGATTTATACGGTACTCTAAAAGGTGGTCGGGCAGGGAGAAAGGTCCCCAGAGGAGGGGGAGAGGCAAACGCACAAAACACTTTCTCAACACAAAAGTCTCAAATCTCCCTCACCTGAGCACAGGAAACGTCGTCTCCATGACCAGCTCTTCAGGAGCCGAGCATGGGAACTGAGGGGAACCGTGCATGCATGGGCATGCACTTTTCCTGCCCAATCCCTCTCGAGCAATAGCAACAGATTGCATTGCTCTGGGAGTTTGCAACAGATTGCATTGCTCCATGCATTCAGAGCAGAGGGCGCCAAACAGAAGTGGCCAAACAGAAGGGCCAGGACTCCTATTTCTGAGAGTCGGATGTGGGGATCGGGCTGTGGAGGTCGCACTTTTCTACCCTCTGCGGCTCCAACTTCCAATTCGGAAAGAAGGGTGGCGACCCTTTTTTCCTAATTGGAAGTTGGAACCGTGGAGGGTAGAAAAGTGCGACCTCCACAGCCCGATCCCCACATCCAACTTTCAGAAATGGGAGGGACGATGCCGACGCCGAGGAGGCACCTTTAAGACAAATACAAGGGTTTTGGTTTTTTAAAATGCTTTTCTACCTGCAAAGGCTGGAGCTCTTGGGACTACGGTTGGCTGGTGCCTTTGCTTGAGCCAGGGAGAGAAGGCACCAGCCCCATCCCTCCCACAGCTCTGACAGCGTGCGAGAGGGGGAAAAAGGCGGTGAGGTGGGGGGTTGGCGTGGCGAGAAGACAGAAGCAGGAATCCACTGCCCCTGACCTCACCGGCTTCCCATCGCCTTTTTCCCATCTTGCGCACCGTCGGAGCTGTGGGAGGGGTGGGGCTGGTGCCTGGCTCAAACAAAGGTGCCAGCCAAGTGCTCCAATGGCACACGAGAGGGGAAAAAGGCGATGGGAAGCCGGTGAGGTCGTGTGTGTGTGTGGTGGATTCCTGCTTCTGTCTTCTCACCACCACCACTCCACTGACCTCACCAGATTTTTTTCCCCTCTCGTGTGCCGTCGGAGCTGTGGGAGGGGTGGGGCTGGTGCCTCCTCTCCCTGGCTTAAGCAAAAGTGCCAGCCAACGGTAGTCCCGAGAGCTCCGGCCTTTTCAGGTAGGAAAGCAAATTTTTAAAAAAACCCTTGAATTTGCCTTAAAGGCACCTCCTCGGCGCCGGCATCGTTCCTCCGCGTCACTCTTGTTTCCTAATTGAAAGTTGGAGGGTAGAAAAGTGCGAGCTCTGCAGCCCAGTCCTACTACTGGCACTGCTAGGCACTACATATATCCATGTAAACAGACAGTGATGCCCTCCCAAAGGCACCCCTGAAGCTACTTCAGCCGGGAAGAGGCGGTACCTGCCATAGCTTCCTCACCTGCCCAAACTAGCAATGCCTGCCAGGCTCCCGCAGGGCGCCCTCTTGTAGTGAATTCTCAGTGACCCGAGTATAAGCAGAGGTCGAGATTTTCAGCCCATTATACTCGAGTATATATACGGTATTACTTCCATTTTGTCAGACTTGACAAATCTTTCTTTCCTTTCTACAAGAAAAAGGCCCATAGTGTTCACATTAGTCCCAATTGAATTGTATGGAAGATATACTCACCACATAACAGAATTGAAGCTGGCCTTGTGGTCAACAATGAGTGAAACTCATGTTTGTCATGGCTACACTAGAGAATTAAATAAAAGCTCAAAAACATACTTGCTGCATCACTTTTTGAATAAGGATTGAATGTTTGATACCCTATGGAGCTATAAAGCACCAACAATGTCTTAATCAACAAAAGGATTTATCAATCAATGGAGAAAGAAACTAATTTTTGCTTAATCTATCTCTAGAGATTTGTTCTAAAAGCTAGCTCTAAAAACCACCCTTCCTCGCAAACTGCACACAGGTAGGAGCACGTGTGCATCTGTGAATGAGACATCTTTCTACCTATTCATGATCACAAAGCAACAGTTAAAACATTTCCTCATCTACACTGTCAGTGGATGGATAGTAGGCATAATGCTATTTCTATTTCCCCTAAAGGAAGCAACCCATACAAAGATAATGACCTTAATCTATTACTGCTTCCTAGAGATCACTCATCAAAGAGACATCCCAAATCTGATTCTATAATGTTCCATATTACTAGAGAACAACTTCTGGACTTAACAGCCTGTCCATTCCACCTGGTCCATATTGCACACAATGTTCCCTCACATCCACATTCCAAAACATAACACAAAGGGATTATTACTTATCAAACTTCCCAATAGTAAATAGATATGACGGTGTCCTATTTTATGTAATGAATAAATGAATTATAAAGAACATCATATTCCTAGATTACAGAAAAGATGAATGAGTAGAATTGTAATGGCATTAAATAATAATGTAGAAGGCAAAAGCTCAAAATAATTAGTCCAATACGCTTATTGTGCACACTGAGAATATTGAACTATATTCCGTTATACACTGCTCAAAAAAATAAAGGGAACACTTAGACAACACAATATAACTCCAAGTAAATCAAACTTTTGTGAATTCAAACTGTCCACTTAGAAGCAACACTTATTGACAATCAATTTCACATGCTGATGTGCACATTCAACTTTGTAAAGAACAAAGTATTCAATGGGAATATTTCATTCATTCATATCTAGGATGTGTTATTTGAGTGTTCCCTTTACTTTTTTGAGCAGTATATTTAGCTGGCTACTATTTGAGCAGTATATTTAGCTGGCTACTATTTGAGCAGTATATTTAGCTGGCCAAATTATATCTACAGTGATCCCCCGGTTATTGCGTCCCCGACCATTGCGAACAGGGTAATTTGCGATTTTTGAACACGGAAGTCAAAACACCATCTGTGCATGCGTGCCCCTTTTTTCTATGGGCACGCATGCGTAGATGGCGCCGGGCAGATCAGCTTCTGGGCGGCTTCCCTGGGTCTTCCCCCTCTTGCTGGCGGGAGGGCGAAGCCCCCCCCAGCACCCGCTCGCCCGCCCTTCGCCCGGGAAGTTCGCCAGGAGTCAGCAGAGAACGGCGCGCCTGTTTTAAAACGATCGGAGCCGGCCGGCTCCGATCGTTTTAAAACAGGCGCGCCGTTCTCTGCTGACTCCTAAAGCGGGGAAGTTCGCCAGGAGTCAGCGGAGAACGGCGCGCCTGTTTTAAAACGATTGGAGCCGGCCGGCTCCGATCGTTTTAAAACAGGCGCGCCGTTCTCCGCTGACTCCTAAAGCGGGGAAGTTCGCCAGGAGTCAGCGGAGAACGGCGCGCCTGTTTTAAAACGATTGGAGCCGGCCTGGGGGGGCTTTCCAGCAACCCCCGAGCCCCCAACCCGGGCTTGGGGGTTGCTGGAAAGCCCCCCCAGGCCGGCTGCGACGTTTTAAAACACGCGCGCCGCTTCGCAGCTGTCTCCTGAAGCCGAACGCTAACTTCCGCGTTCGGCTTCAGGAGACAGCTGCGAAGCGGCGCGGGTATTTTAAAACGTCGCCGCCGACATGGGGGACTCGCTAGCACCCCCCCAAACCCGGGTTGGGGGTTCGGGGGGGTGCTAGCGAGCCCCCCATGTCGGCGGCGACGTTTTAAAACACCCACGCCGCTTTCCAATGAGTCCCGAAGACAAACATCAAACTTCCGCGTTTGTCTTCGGGACTCATTGGAAAGCCGCGCGGGTGTTTTAAAACGTCGCCGCCAACATGGGAGGCTCGCTAGCAACCCCCGAACCCCCAACCCGGGTTAGGGGG
Organism: Erythrolamprus reginae; assembly: GCF_031021105.1. Classification (NCBI taxonomy): domain Eukaryota; kingdom Metazoa; phylum Chordata; class Lepidosauria; order Squamata; family Dipsadidae; genus Erythrolamprus; species Erythrolamprus reginae. The sequence goes on along the minus strand of NC_091950.1, from coordinate 363,125,548 downwards.
GGTGCTAGCGAGCCCCCCATGTCGGCGGCGACGTTTTAAAACAGCTGCGCCGCCCCCAATCTTCGGCTCCTCGCTAGCGCTGCGGAAGTAAAAACACCATCTGCACATGCGCAGATGGCGTTTTTACTTCCGCAGCGCTACTTCGCGAAAACCCGCTCGTTGCGGGGGGGCCTGGAACGGAACCCTCGCAACGAGCGGGGGGATCACTGTATTCCCTGTCTATTCCAAAGGTATTTTTTCAAGAGGCAACTGGACTCTCTTATTTTCATTTGAAGATGTTTCGCTTCTCATCCAAAAAGCTTCTTCAACACTGACTGGATATTGGGAAATGGAAAGATTTATCCTCCTTACAGACAGCTGGTCATTTGAATCCTTTAGAGGCACTGAAGGTTGCCTGATAAACACAGATAAACCTCCAGGTGGCCTCAACGACTCTCTAAAAAATGCAACTGACCAGCTGTCTGCAAGGAATATAAATCCTCCTATTTCCCACCATCCAGGCAGAGCTGAAGAAGCTTCTTGGATGGGAAGTGAAACGTCTTTAAAAAAAAACCCAGAAAGTCCAGTTGCCTCTTGAAAAAGCACCTTTGGGACAACCATGACCTGGATGACTGAAAATTTCCATAGACATTCCCTTTCTGTTCACAGAAAAAATTCCTATCTACTAGAATGGCCATTTCCACCTCCTACAGTGAAGGCAGCAGGCACAACCTAAGCATCATAAACAATCAGCATGGAAGAGATGATGGTCCCAGCTACTTCTAGATGTAATCATCTCATCAAATCATGAAATCACCAAAAATTTGACTGCAGCAGTTGTTATCTGGATTAAGCTACTACAAGAGAGCTTCCATGGCTACCTGTGGATTAACTAGTTCTCCCTCCTCCATCACCATACCTGCTATTTAAAATAGAAATGTTATTTCTATGTAGTTCATAAATAAAGTTTGGTAATTAGCAACAGAAATGATAGCAGGCATCTAGTGCAATCAAACACGTAATCCACAAATGTTGTTGAAACAGATAAATAAACCTGTACCGGTGAAGGGCTGCAATTTTTTTTACTACCACTGCGGGGGTGGCTTATTTTGTGGGTGTGGTTTGGCAGCCATGTGACCAGTTGGGAGTGGCTTGGCAATCATGTGACTGGGGTTGGCTTAAATATCATATGACTGGCTTAAAGGTGGCCAACGTGACATCACTCACATCAAGGGTTTGGGTGCCTGGCCTCTCCTTTCCTCAAAGAGATACAATTTCCCTATCTATTTACTATTACTGAACATCCAAAATATATTATTTAATTCTATGTATATATGCCATATATGTATTACACACAGGCATACAAAATATACATTATCTACTACATAAACTGTATGTGTATGTTTATATACACACGCGCACACAGCTCTTCTAAAATTATATACATTCAAGCTCATTTACTGCCACAGGAAAAACATACCCAAAGCCCAGAAGGGGAAAAAAATAAAAAATAAAAAATTTTCTACCAGTTCTGTGTATTTGACTGTACCTGTAGCAGCCCATCACTGACCTGTACCAAGAAGTATTTCTAAGATTACAAATAAACAGTATTATAACATTAGTGTGCCATTCGCTTTATACGACCCCAAAAGAAATTATGTCTATTATCATGTTTGATTTTACTGGTTGAGCAACCATCTGCCAGCTACTTACATTACACCTTCTTTCTCAGGTTTCAACCATACAGTTAAAGTAAACGAAACAGCAAGCTTCCGAGGACAAGGAGTGGAAAAACAACCCTTTTCACCGTGAAAAATAATACTTGTGTTGCTAAAAGATCCAGGAGGCACATCAGTTTTATCTTGCTGGATAACATTGCCCAGGCCTTCTGAGAGAATGGCAGCATAAGAAGCAGGAGATGCTCTATACGGACATTTCTGGATGCAAAATTGCCGAATACAGAAGTTAATACTTTCAACAACAGCTGAACTTTGACAAAAGGTACTCCTTTCTGGCAATCCACAGGTCGCTTGGGTTGGCACAATGGAAATGTTCTTGAAAGCACCCACATTTTCAAGACTAGTGAAATGTCCCTGTGAACTGGCGAGAGGTAAGGTTGTATAATAAATAGTGATGGATGTTTCAATGGCATGAAGCAGGAAACCACAGTGCAGAACCAGGCAAATCATGTTTATAGGCAGGCTGCTTCTCGATAAGGCACCCTAAATAAATGATGACCGCTGCATCGGTGGAAATGGCCTTGGGCAGCTAGTTGAGAGATGATGCAGCATTTCTCCTTAATTTGAAATCCTGGCAGCGTTGAGCTTCTTAAGTCGAGTGACATATACTTGGAGCGTGGTAATACCTAGAAATAATACAAAAATATTTAAAGGGAATCGGTGCTTTATACCACAAACAGATATACATACAATTCAGGCCAGACTGACCTCGATCTGTCAGGGAAGGAAAACCAATTGAAACTGAAAAGTCACTTGCAAATCTTGACATATTCACTACAATGGTATATCTCTTGATTTATAGTGTATGGTAATAACACCATGTAAATCAGGTGGCATGGCTGTCTAAGACAAGCAGAGAGCATACAACCTCCTTATTTACCAATACAGCAAGATTGTTTCAAGACAGATGATAGAATATTTTAAATTGAAATTTTCCATGAATAGCTGAACCAACTTCACATTCTGCTAATGCCTCAAACAGTCTTCTGATTCCAGCAGTAGAGCTGCTAAAACCCACTTAGTTACTCCATAGCTGCAACTTTTATCAGTTTCGCAGACACTTCAGCCATACAATATTTAATCATTTGATTTATGCTGCAACAAGCAAAACACCCAGCAAACTATTTATAAATGTGTACCTAATCCATTTTAAAATGATACTCAAAACGTTAAAGGTAGAAACATACAACTTTAAATAGGCAAAGCATTTTGTGTCTTACCCCAATTGTCCATTTCACGCAGCTCCTTTTAGCCTTTAGCAAAGCTGATTAAACCGTGTCGCCATCTGTCTTGTCTGACTGTCTTCCGAGTAAAACTCTGCTCTTTTCTGACATTGAAGATAGAGCCTATGTCTGATATACAGGTAAAGCTAATGCCACATCGCTGTAAATGATAAGTACATTTTACTTGTTATTTAACCGAGGAGACGGACTACTCAAACGTTCAGGTTAATAACTGGCTCATATGTCAAGAAGGCTAGGCTCGGTTACCTGGCAACTCCAGTAATTCCTTTCAGCTGGCTTGATAGGACACAGTAGAAGCAACACTTGTGTACCAGGTGAAGGTCAGGCTATAAGCACTTTAAGTTGGACGCCAGAGAACTGTCTGCTTATTTCTGGCTCTTTAACGGCATGAGGAAACGGCTGAAGTCTTCAGGGCAGCTGCCATTTGAAGGCGGCAACCTTAAGCTCAACCTGGGTTGTTTGGGGATGTTGTTTCAACATTTTCTAACCACTTTCATAGATACATGGGAGGGAGAGAAGGAGAGAGAGAGCAGTGGAAAACTCTGCCAGTTTAAAAGGATAAAATATTTAATAAAGTCATGGGCAGGACATACACACCTAATAGGCTCTTCTTATTGCTCCTTCCTTGCCCTTAGGGATTTCTGACTGACTGACTGACTTATTTATTTGATTTTGTTATGCCGCCCTTCTCCTTAGACTCAGTGTTAAATCAGAGGCTGGAGGCCAAGGAATAGTTAACAGCTCTTTATTAGGCAAACAGGAGCATTAGGAGTGACCAGCCTGCAGGTAGAACGTGACTGCTCGCTAACGGCTAAAGCTGCGCCTTATATACCTTTTGCTTAGCACGGGAAAACTTGTGTGACAATATTTTAAACTTTCGCACCAAGATTTCCCTTGGCTGCGCCTAAGCCAATCAGCGATCACCTTTATTTAAAAATACAAACATAACACTCAGGGCGGCTTACAACATGTTAGGAATAGCACTTTTTAACAGAGCCGGCATATTGCCCCAGTCCAGGTCCTCATTTTACCCACCTCGGAAGGATGGAAGGCTGAGTCAACCTGGAGCCGGTGATGAGATTTGAACCGCTGACCTGCAGATCTAGCAGTCAGCTTTAGTGGCCTGCAGTACTGCAATCTACCCACTGCGCCACCTTGACTTCCATGTCATATGTCTTGCTTTGGAATAAGAGAGCCGTTAAACTGGCGAGCAAGGCTTCCTTATCAAGAGAGGGAATTTCTCAATATTTCTCTCTGTAGCAGTGAAATAAACAATTATTATTCATGATTTGCAAATGTATTCGTGATATTTGAAATTAAATACATTTCCTTGTCTCTCAAATTCTGGAAAGAGCACCACTTATGAATAATTGGAATTGTCGGAACCAACTCAAGACATGCCACAATGGCAGGAAATCTGTAATGTTGAAATAATAATAATAACAGAATGACGGAAACATAATCAAAGCCATCAATTTACAGGCAGTAGCAATTATTTGGTACATTGCAAGAATAGTCCCTGGCATTCAAATGGATGGTAATAGAATGTTCAAGCTATCTTCATGGAGAAGTCTAGTGCAGGGCTCCCCAACCCTGGTCCATGGACCAACACTTGGCCAGCAATGGGGACACACAAACAAGCCAAGCCCCATCTAGGGGATGCAGGCAGCGCACAAAACCATGCCTCCTAGAGTCCATGGAGAGAAAAAAACTTTCTCCACAGAACCGGTCCCTGATGTTCAAATATTTGGGGGCTGCCGGTCCAGTGGTTGGGGTGGGTGGGTTTTGTTTTGTTTTGCTGTTTATAATTATCTTAATTTAGGGTAATTGAGAAAATGGGAATTCAAATAGTAAAAAAGGCTCAATATGAATAAAAATACACACGTAAAAAACAAATCAACCAGGGAAAAATTGGGGAATTTTTGTATTTTGCTATTGTCATCTAGGATTTTCCCTCCCCCTGCCCCAATTTCCCAATCTAGTGTATGTTCCTCGGAGTTCCATGATCTCATATTAAAGAACTGATCATTCCAAATGCTCATACATTTATGGACTACAATCAAGAGTGGTTACCGGTAGTCCTCAACTTATGATTAGTTGCTTAGCAAATATTCAAAATTATGACACACCTCCTGGCGGTACTTAAGACCCAGATTCAACATTTAAATAGCTGCTCCCACCCCATAGTCATGTGACTTCACTTTGGGTGCCCAACAACTGGTCTAACTGATAGCTATTTTCAATGTCCTAGGGTCATATGACCATGTTTTACAATAGTTTTGCTGAAAGCCAGAATTTACTTCTAGTTTTTGGCAAAACTATTGGTACACTTAATATTCCCTTAATGATTGCCACAACAAAAGGTTGTAGAATAGGGTTGGTCATATGGGTGACTATATTTTTGACCATCACAAGTTAAGACCATGATGTACAGGCTCCATTACAGTCATACTTTGACCCCTATGACAATCATTAAGTTTCAAATTTCAAGTTTTAAGTTTAATTGGATTTGTATGCTGCTCCTCTCCAAGGACTCGGGGCTGCTCACAACGTATACAAAAAGACAATAGTAGGTCAATCCAATTAATATACAGTGGTCCCCCGATTATCGCGAGGGTTCCGTTCCAGGACCCCTCGCGACAATTGATTCTTCGCGAAGTAGCGGTGCGGAAGTAAAAACACCATGCGCAGATGGTGTTTTTACTTCCGCCGCAGCAGCGAGGAGCCGAAGATTGGGGTTTCCCCGCCGCCCACCCAAACTCCTCGCTGCTGCCGCGCCCGCCGCTTGTCTTGTCCGCCTGCTGCTTGTCCGCTGCCTGCCTGCCCACGCGCCCGCCACTCGCCCACCCTTCGCCCGCCCACGCCGTTCGCTCGCGCCGCTTTACAGCTGAGTCCTGAAGCCAGAAGGCAAAGGCGAATTTCCGCGTTTGGCTTCGGGACTCAGCTGGGAAGCGGCGCTGGGGTCTTACTGGCCGCCCACGCAAAGGGGAAACCCCGGCTCCTCGCTGATGCCCGCCGCTCGCCCTCCCGCCAGCAAGAGGGGGAAGACCCAGGGAAGCCGCCTAGCAGCTGATCTGCCTGGGGAACGCAAACTCCACCATCTACGCATGCGTGGCCATAGAAAAAAGGGGCGCGCATGCGCAGATGGTGTTTTTACTTCCGGGTGGAAAAATCGCGATATAGCGATTAGCAATGATCGAGAGCGCGAAACTGGGGGGATCACTGTACATAAAAAAACAATCCTTAAAATTCTGATTTAAAAAAACCTTCCATTAACATTCAGTCAACAAGCATACTAAAAACATTTGTTGGTCAGTGGGAAGATCTAGTAAACCCACGCGAAGCAAATTGTCACCCCAGCGAGCAACACTGGTGAGGTTGTAAGTCGAGGACTAAATGATTCACTTGAACAATGATGATCATTCAAACCACTCCCACCTGGTCACATGGCCAGCAAGCCACTCCTACCCAGTCACATGACCATCTAGCCACACCCGTAAAATAAGCCACACCCATAGTGTGGCAGTAAAATGTTGGCTGCCCCTAAGGGTTTTCATATCCTGCTCTGGATTTCCAGCTAGCATCTGTGGGATTGTCTGCTGGTCTACATAAGCCTCTGACAGATCCAATCAAACTCTATACATTTCCTTATGTGTTTTTTCTATGGATTGGAGTTCTTTGAACAGTGACTTAGAAGTTATAGATGGATTTCTTTGCTCCCAGTCAGAATCCTCATAGATGATCAAGTACTGCATTTATCTATCTATCTATCTATCTATCTATCTATCTATCTATCTATCTATCTATTTGATTTTTATGCCACCCTTCTCCTTAGACTCAGGGCGGCTTACAACATGTTAGCAATAGCACTTTTTAACAGAGCCAGCGTATTGCCCCCACAATCCGGGTCCTCATTTTACCTACCTCGGAAGGATGGAAGGCTGAGTCAACCTTGAGCCGGTGATGAGATTTGAACCGCTGACCTTCAGATCTATAGTCAGCTTCAGTGGCCTGAAGTACAGTACTCTACCTGCTGCGCCACCCCGGCTCATTGCAATTTTTTTCCTCCCAATAGTCAATCTTGCGGCTGTCTTGATTGTGTTGTGGCCTGTCAGCCGCTGGCCCCTCAATAAAGGAGGAGGCATGGGAGTCAGGATCCGCATCATGGCAACGTGAGAGCTCTGAAGAGGGAGAGGGAATGGAACTGGCAGAGAGAGAGAGAGAGACAAAGGCGGAACCTGGGTCCTCAGATGGAGAGTCAATAGCCACCAGGTCTGTAGGTGGATGATGATGAAGAGGAGGATCAGCTAGATCCAGTGCCTGATGCACGGATGCACAGAAGGCAGAGAAGAGCAGTGGAAATCCGTGGGCTGATCCTTGGAAAGAAACATCCACTACTTCTAATGAAACCCCATCCTAGCTCTGGGGATAAAAGGCAGGGGGATTTCTATGCCACCCCTCTCCAAGGACTCAGGGCGACTCACAACATATAATACACAGTATACAAAATCTTGAATCCAATTGATTAATTAAGAATCTAAAAAAAACCCCAAAGCATAAAAAACAATCATTCCATTCACTCAACATTCTTTCAACACATTAATTGGCTAGGGGGCAAAGATCTAATGGCCCCAGACCTGGCGGCATAAATGAGTCTTCAGACTCTTGCGGAAGGTGAGGAGGGTGGGAACAGTACAAATCCCTGGGGGGAGCTGATTTCAGAGGGTCGGGGCTCCCACAGAGAAGGCTCTCACCCTAAACCCTGCCAAACGACATTGTCTAGTTCAGTGTTTCCCAACCAGTGTGCCGCGGCGACATGGTCAGGTGTGCCGCGAAGAAGGAAGCTCAGCTTCTGGTCTCGCAACTTTTTGCTGAGAGTGTGAAGAGCAAAAAGTTGTGAGACCGGAAGGTAAGCTTCCTTCTTTGCGCCTTCCAAGTTTTCTGGCAAGAAAGAGGAAGGAAGGAAGAGAGAGAAAGAGGGGAAAGAGAGAGAAATAGAGCGAAAGGGAGGAAGAGAGAGATTTTTTTGTCCAAACTTTTTTAGCCCCCCCCCCCCCCCCCCCAATGTTCCCCAGGATTTTGTAAATGTGAATAATGTGCCGCGGCTCAAAAAAGGTTGGGAAACACTGGTCTAGTTGACAGAACCTGGAGGGACCTGACCATGGGATTCATGCGGCAGAAGGTGGTCTCAGAGGTATTCTGGTCCCATGCCATGTAGGGCTTTATAGGTCATAACCAACATGAATAGATGAATAGATGTGGTAGACAACTATTGATCTTCTAGCTGGATAGACTTGTTAGCCCTGTGTTGGGAGAGAAACCTTTTGCTGGGCCCTTTTGCTGGGCCTGCCAGCACTCCTAATAAAGGAATCTTTGAATTAACTTCAGAGGGTTTGTCATGCTTGGGGAGCTGGGTCAGAACAGATTGCCTTAGAAACTACAGATGCATACATTCCTGATGGCTCCCATTCCCCATATAATTGCTCAGTCACATAATTAATAAGTTATATCTACATTATGATATACCCTTTAAAAGGGTAACTAATAAACATCGCAATTTTCTTGGCACACAGTTTTTGCTTGGTATAAGGTCTCGAGCATAATTGATTTTCTTGAAGGCAACAAAAATTTCAAAATGACAGCGGAAGCCCTCTTTCATTAAATTTATTTAAGCAAATCTGTAATACATTAAACAGGTATTGACTAAGTGACCTCCAAATGTGCTTAACTCTATGATTGTATAACACGAGTCCTTGTTTCTAAGGATACTTGGGGGGAAAAATGATGTGGAGGGACTGTTCAGTAATTTCAAGTAATACAATCAATTCTAGCAGTAAATTGGACGAACAACCACCTTGTCCTGAGCTGCTGAGAAAAGCCTATGAGCCAAGATCATCCTGGGCAGAGCAGGTTATTTGCAAAGCATTACCAAAAGTGAAAGATGGGAGAGAAATTTGGGGGAGGGGGGAATAAGAGCTTTCTTCTCCCTTTGACTATATTTTTCCACTCCAGTCACTCCTCAGCAGTGATGGTCTCTGTTAAAAAATTCTGAGTTGAGAGGCTTTTTTATGGTTAATATTTAACCTCTGGCAATACTTTTTTTAAATATCAGAATTAAAACTTGAACACCACAATTCATAATTGATCCTTCCGTCCATCCATTTGGCTTTGTATTCTGTTCACTAAATTTTAGCTCCTTTCTAAATTCTAATACAGTAATGTGTTTACTATTCAGAGTTTATTGCACTATTTTACATTTAGGAATAGATGGCTGTAAATGCTGAAGCAGTAACCTTCAACATTCATGCTGTCCTTGCTACTAACCCAAGTCTTATAGCAACATTTCTTCTTTTAAATTATTTTATTCCTAAGAAGTTACTTACATGTCGGATTAATTTCAATGAATCGCCCAATAAAAATTCTGGAAACGTTGATGCTAAAAAATAAAACTTCCAAGTACATTTTTAAAAGTTGGAGGAAAAGGTAGGTACTGACAACACAGTAATAAATAATAACTTGTGTTTAAAAAGGAAAGGAATTCAGTATAAGTGAAGGAGATAAATATAAGGAAAGGGTTTCTTGAAGAGCAGAAAGTAGCAGTAGAAAATACTTAATGGATCTGTTAAGAACCTTTAATACCTCTGGAAATTCTGTTCAGCATACACAGCATCTTTCAGAACCAATATTTTCTTTATAACTAAAGAAGCAAACCAAAGTTGTTGTTGTTTTAAACTATATGATCTTGAAGAACCTCTTCCTCTAATACAGTACAGAATTTCTTTCTATTATTACACAAGGACAAATTGTCAATAATTTCCATGTAACTAATCCTAAAGTGGACTGGTGAGACAATAGTTGGATTTTTCCCTAGTTTGTCACACAAATTAAATTTGTGTATGTTTCTTTGGCCAGTCTATATTTCCTAATCTGCTGAAGACAGGTAATTTTGTTTGCTTGAGACCCACAACTCAAAATCGAAGCCTATGTGTTTAAAGTTGGGTACTGAAACATATATACCTCTTATTTTTTTTACTCTATCCAAATTCAGTTTTATATTATAGTTACATCACTTTGTTTGGCTAGCTATCTAGCCATCTAGAAGTAAGAATTGCTAGAAAAGTTAAAAAAAACCTGTCTAATTTGAGAGCTGACATTACTACTACATTGTTCAGCTTTTCCTGGCAATTTTTATAAAATGTGTGGAACTTCAACCAGCATATACATTTTTCAGAGTATAAGTTGCACTGGAGTATAAGACACACCTTAGCTTTGGGAGAGGGAAATGGGGAAAAAACAATCTGCCTACCAGGTATTCATCTGGCTAGTCTGGTCAGCTTCAGCACATTAGTTTGCTGGTTTTGAGCCCTTGTGTTTGCTTTTGGGGATAAAAAACAGTTTCTAAAACACTTCACTTCTCTCTCTGTTCAGAGAGAAACAATCAGAAAATCAGGCAAAGAGACAATCGTTTCTCTAGCAAAGCACAGAAGATCGCTTCACTGTTAGCACCTCATTAGGGCTGAAAAAAGGCTCAGCTGATTGTCGGAGACTTAGCTGCAAAGCACAGAAGATCGCATTAGCACATTTTTAGGGCTAAAACAATGCTTAGTAGAAGCTACATTCAGAGTATAGGACTCACTCAAATTTTCAGCCTCTTTAAGGGGGGAGAGGTGCGTCTTATACTCTGAAAAATACAGTATGTCCTATGAAATGCCCCTATTGATCACAAAAGTGTTCTATTAAATGCATCTAAACAACATAAAGCACCCTTTAATTCAGAGCTGTCAAAAAAAGGACTGATACATCATGTGATGATGCTGTGACGAAGCAAGTTTGACACCAAGTTTTGCTCTAATTGTTTCCCCATCTTTCCCTTTACAATGTGCAACAATCCAGTAGCCAATTCAGTTTCGGATTGAAATTAAATCTAATATTTTACAATGGAGTGGCCATATCAGAAAGACTTTCCCTTGGGATAAAATGGGGAACACACTTTATTCTGATGAGGGGCTTGTACAAAAAAGTCAACAAATAGCAGCTTATTTGCAAAGAAGGTGGAGGAAATATTAATCGCCTATAAATGATTTCCTGGATTTTTCAACAAATCAGACTTACTTAAGAATATAATTATGAATTATATATTATAAATTAAGTCCAGATGCAGGCACAATGTTAGCCTCATAGGGATATTTCCAGAAAGTGATATAATAAGACTACCAGTTTTACTTTAATCAAGAAATAAAAACATCTTGCCCAAGTAATTCTAAAAATATACCAAGCTGACTCAGTTCAGCATGGGAATGGAGAAAAAGATGGATATAATGTGTTTTATTCCAATATAGCAATAATATAAATAGGATGAAATTTGGGAGCAAATTTATGAAAACTGACATCTATATCCTATTTCACAGAAATTCATATAAAATATTTCCTTCATTTTTAAGGAGCCTTTAACTGTGGAGCAATTGTAAACATTTTCATCATGACTCCCTCTACCAAATTAAATAGCCTGAGTAATTTGGAGTACATCAAATCACAAAACTAGCACAACCCTGCAAAATTTTCAACCAACCATTCAAGACACTTGACTAAGCAACAGTGAATTGAATGAAATGGTGATCTCTCAATCCCAAAGAACTCTCTACCTTCCAAGATACTGCATTAACAGCAATCAATGGTGATAACATCGTAAGAAACATTTTCATATTAAGACAAGAGTTCTTGATAAGTCAAACCAATATTACTCTGTCTTCCCTCCAGAGCATTTTCCACAAACACATTGATCAATAAACTCACTTTCACTTCTGTTCCATAATTATTTTTCTTTATAGAGAAGCATGAAAACACAAGCAGATTCAATTATAACAAAAAACAATATTTTCAAACAATTCAGTCAGTTCAGCAAGTCTTAGCCATTCCCATATCTATCCTTTATCCCCCCCCCCCACACAAACATCTTACAGTGGTATAACATACAATAGAACAAAATGAAAGCTGGCAATTAAATCCAGGCAACCAATCATCTACTTCCTTCCTCCAATGGCACAACATGAAAATGCAAGATGGCCATTGCCTAAAGTTGTGGACTCTGCAGAAACTACAAGATTCAGAATCCAATCCACTTCCAGATTTCAGGCATATATTGTTCATCAGGGAAAGAAAAACATTACGTTAATGTCTACTTGTTCCCCCTTCAAGTCTCTAAGGAATAGAAGGACCAATCTGCAGCAGAACCTAAGCTCACATGGAATGTCTTAGATTTGGTCCTCAGGAGAGAGGACAACGTAATGCTACACTGCAAATTCTTCTTCCAAGGATTGAGAAAATACAGTAGTGGAAACTTTTGCAAACAGTTGGAAGATAAAGGTCAGTGAAAAAATGCCAGCTGGTGAATGGAACATAAATATTCTTCATCGTTCAGCTATGAAGAATACCAACACTTATTTCTTAATGCGTCTTACAAAATGTTGAATGGCCTGAGAGTGGAAACCTGCTAGAATAATGTGGAAGATAAAAAACAGATGGCAGATGGGAGACTAAAGAAATGCCCGAGGTCAACATGTAAGAACATGAGGAAATCTGAAGGCCAATATGTGCAAACATTCTGGTAGATGGAAGTAAAGGGCATAATCCACACAATGAGATAATGCATCCTTTTCATGTAATTAAAAATATGTAACTTCATCTAAAATTTCAAAAAATACAGTCAGCATAAGCTCTAATATTAATAGGGTGAGCAAATATTATCATCCTATTTAATCACAAGTGATTTAATGACCCTTATCTGATTATACAGCCATCCCAAGCAACACTATTAAAATAAATAAATAGAACATTAAAAGGTTTTTATCCGGTAAGCTGCTTGAAAATATCCAAATTAAATGGTACAAAGAAGGGGGGAGGTGGGATTCATCAATTTTAATGGTATCTAAACATTTAAAATCATGATGGGTGTGCGCATCACACTGACCAGTGTTAATAAGTAGGTCTCAAGCTGCTTCCAGTAACAACTGAGGGAAAATACCAATTGACCTGTGCAGCTGGAAACTTATTTGTCTCTGACATATGTTCCTATCAGTCTTACCCAAACTATATTGTTCTCTGCCATTCTGCATTGTTTCAATCAGCTCATCAAAATGAATTTACTCAACAATTACTGTAGGCCAAAGAGAAGATCGGGAGCAGTGATGGGTTTCTACAGGTTAGTTCAGGTATGCAGAACCGGTAGAAAAAATTTGAATTTTTTTTCTTTTTCCCCCCTCTGGGTTCTGGGTATGATTTTTCCTATCGCAGTAAATGAGGTTGAATGTGTGTAATCTTAGAATAGGTGTGCGTGCATGTGTGTGTGCATTCACATACAGTTTATATAGTAGATAATATATATTTTGTGTGCCTATGTGTAATATACATATGGCATATATACATAGAATTACAGAGTATATTTTGGATGTTGATTAATAGTAAATAAATAGGGAAATTGTATCTCTTTGAGGCGAGGAGGCCAGGAACCCTAACCCAAACTCTTGACACGAGTGACACCAAGTTGGCCACCTTTAAGCCAGTCACATGGCCTTTAAGTCTCCCCCAGTCACATGATCATCAAGTCATTCCCAACTGGTCACGTGGCCGGCAAGCCACATCCACAAAATAAGCCACATCCACAGAGTGGTAGTAAATTTTTTTGTAGCCCTCCACTGGTCAAGAGGATACATTACAAACACTAGTGCTCCGTTTCCTGAGTCCAGCACCGATTTAATTTAGCATTCTCTTGGGCAGGATTCCCTCTTTGAGGCAAGAGCTCTGCCAGTCCTAAAGGATGGAAACTACAAAATCCTGTAGCCTTGGGGGTGTTTATTTAATTTGACTTCTTTCTTTCTTTTTAAATTTTTTTATTGAATTGTCCTATTTAATTTGACTTCTATGCCACCCAATCCCAAAGGATTCAGGGCGGCTTACAACGATGTAAATTAGAAATAACAACAGCAATAATAAAAATAAGTTTAATTATAATTATTTAATTATAACAATTTTAAAATTATTATTTTATAATAATAAAAAGGAAAAAAAAGAAAAAAAAACCCCTAAATTCTAAAACCCTAATCAAAACTCAAAAAACAATTCAGCAGCTTGCATACTAGCCATTCATACCGATTCATACACATGGCTAAGCTAATACTGTAGTTGACTTAGAGCCCCCAGTCCTGCCGGCATAACCAGATGTTTGTGGCCTTACAAAAAGCCAGCAGGGTTGGAGCAGTATGGACCTCGGGGAGGAGTTGATTCCACAGAGCCGGGGCAACAACAGAGAAGGCCCTCCCCCTTAGTCCCACCAAACTGCATTGTTTAGCTGATGGGACCTGGAGGAGGTTAACTCAGTGTGCTCTAATTGGTATCTGGGAGTTATGTGGCAGGAGACGGTCCCGTAGCAATGGGATATATTGACCATAGGAATGGTGTAAACTAAATTATATGCAGCTAATGGTATAAACTAATAGACCATGCAGGTCTATGATTCCAGAATCTGGTGACCTCCCTGGTTCTCTTTGTTTCATATTATTATTTGTAAAAAAACCAATTTATTATTTTCCTCTTTCTCTTCTGTCTCTTACAGATATGTGACTGTAGTTTTGTTTAAAAATTAGAGAAAGGATTTCAGGGCTAAATAACAGACAGAGAGTGCACATGTACAGTATATGTAGAGACCAGTAGTGAGTTATAAAATCCATTGCTACTGGTTTGCACGCACACGTGCGACACTACTGTGCATGCGCAAAAGCATCCTAGGTAGGTGGGTGGAATCTCCCACTGCTGGCAACTACTGGTTCGGAGAACCGGGGCGAAGCAGAAGCACCCCACTGCTGGTAGAGACTTCCTCAATGCTAAAAAGAAGCAGCTCATATCAGGAACTCAGAGACACAAAGTATTAGGGATTTCAAGACCACATTTGGAATACTGTGTTCAGTTCTGGAGACCTCACCTACAAAAAGATATTGATAAAATTGAATGGGTCCAAAGATGGTCTACAAAAATGGTGAAAGGTCTTAAGCATAAAACTTTTATCAGGAAAGACTTAATGAACTCAATCTGTATAGTCTGGAGGACAGAAGGAAAGGGGGGACATGATCAAAACATTTAAATACGTTAAACAGTTAAGTAAGGTGCAGGAGGGAAGTGTTTTTAATAGGAAAGTGAACACAAGAACAAGAGGGTACAATCCGAGGATATTTGGGGGAAAGATCAAAAGCAACATGAGAAAATATTATTTTACTGAAAACATAGTAGATGCTTGGAACAAACTTCCAGCAGACGTGGTTGGTAAATCCACAGTAACTGAATTTAAACATGCTTGCGATAAACATATATCCATCCTAAGATAAAATACAGGAAATAGTACACGGGCAGACCAGATGGACCATGAGATCTTTTTCTGCGGTCAATCTTCTATGTTTCTAAGAGTATTTTGCCAAGTATCCCTCAATCTGGCAACAGAGAAGCTGTCCAGATACCAGGGTTACAACTTATATAATGAAAACTTTAAAAACCTTAACTCCCAATACTTGCAAAAACTGTCTTTTTTATTCTGTTTTTTCTTCCTTAAACAAATCTAACAAAACTTAAACTGCTGTCCTGAAGCCTGGGTAAGAAAGAGCCTTTGTGCAAATCTTTTTCAAGTCCAAATGGAAAATATCTGCTGGGCTATTCTTCCACTTATGATGTGGGTTGTTGTTTTTTTTAATAAGCACTGATTATCAAAACATGACCTCTTGAACCATCTTTTGCCTTCAACCTGCTGGAGAATCTCAACTTTCCACCACCAGTTTGCTAGGAATTAACATTCCATAGGTGATAGGTGTAAAGACTGTACTTTTTAAGACTTCTCCTCATCCCATCTATTCTCTCACTAATAGATTAAGAAAGAATTAATAGGGCTCCACTACTTTTATTTCCTTTGAGATAGGTCAAGTTCTAAAATGTTTTACTTGATTTTGCTTTAGTCACTTTTTCTGCCATGTATTATATATGCCATATTTAGCCTGCCTTTCTATTTAAGGCAACTATGACAGAAAACACAGATTAAAATGTTAATGCTTCAGTAGCACAACTGGTTTATTTTTTAATTTTAAATATTATCAAAATTACTGTACCATTGTGTCTTGTAGCAAATTCTGAATCTATCTGCTTGTAATCTGAAGCCAGCTAACTGCAGGTGCTTATTTAGGCCAAATCAAGCTTAATAATTTTCTTTAAAGTATTGACTTTTTTTAATGCTTTAAAGTCATTTTACAGCTTCATAACTGTTCTTTACAGAGAGCAGAACACGGAGACTTTTCTAGTTCCAATTTCCCCTCATAAATGTTTGTTGGAGTATGTATGTGTTTAGGGAAAATATAAATGTCAAGTAGACCTTTAGAATAATAGCTACCATACTGGTAATGTACAAATCACTTTTAACAGCCACTATTACTATGGTAAAGAGAAGCTTTCTAACTGCTCTTTAATTAAGTACATTAAATGACCTTAAGGGGGATTAGTAAGACTTGTCTGATAATCAATAAGCATGGCACGATTGCTGTCCCATAAACTGGGGCCGGAGAACAAAATTAATCTGTGCAGATTAGTTCTCCCTGGTCTGCATTGTTTGTTGAAGATTGGTTCGGAATTGCTACGGTGCAACTCATTCATCAGAACCGCAACGAAGTCCTTTTGCAAGTGCGGGATTCCCATTTTTCACTTGTGCTAAGCAAAACAATATCGCCGCTCGGGAACAAAGACGAAAGCGATTTCGCAGGAATGTCTCGCAAAAGCCAGGAAACCTCATTGCCATTGGCTAGGCTGTTAGACAACAACACCACCCCCGCCCCAATTTAAGGGTGGCAGCCAATCAAATCCCGGTAACTTGTGCAGATTCTTCTGAGGTGTGTGCATCATTGCTCACACAATAGCATTTTTTTTTTCTCTCCCGCCAAATCAATAGCTCGAGTATTGTCCCGCAGATTGGTAGATCAAGGCGGTTTACAATGTTAGTAGGGGCGCATTTTCTTTTTCGCCAATGGAAACGTGCAAAATACGCAATAAAATGCATTCACCATGCTATAACCCCGTCCTACTAAATCAGGGGTGGGCAAAGTTAGCTCTTCTGTGACATGTGGACTCCAACTCCTAGAATTCCTGAGGTGGCATGATTGGCTCATGAATTCTGGAAGTTGAAGTCCACAAGTCATAGAAGAGCCAACTTTGCCTTTCCCTGTTCTAAATTGTGCCCAGGTCCCCCTTTTAATGACATACGGGCTGTAAATAAATAAATAAATTAAACGATCAATATAAAATCTCAGACTGTTTTTTTTTTTTAATTTCGAGCTCGCGCGACTCCCCAAAGACTCTGAGCGGCTTATAAATAGAAAGTTACCCACCTTGCCACGTCACTCCTTAGTATTTAGCCTGTCTCCGCGACGTCTTACATTTTACACTCTGCTCCGCTTACTCAGGCTATACCGTACGGCGGAAATATGTGTGTCCTTCGACTTAACCCACCTTCTCCACCAAAGACTAAACGGCGAAGTGCATTTATTTATACTGCCCAAACAAGGCACTTTACGAAATCTTATGCGCTTTAACAAACGGGGGAAATTTACAGTGCTGTTAAAATCGGAAAAACCTCCCGACTGTTATAAAGTCGAATTAAATAAATAAATGCATCGCTTCCTCCCTTTCAACCAAGTCTTGAACGCTAGCCAGCCAGTAGCAAGCAGGCTAAAGTGTCTTTCCCGCGTTTTCTTAATGAGGCAATTATTCAATCTTAATTAGTCCTTTTAGCTCCGCCTCTGGTTTCAGCAAGAGGATCCCTTTCCTTTTATCTGTTTGCAGCTAGAAAACCAGCTGAGCGTTCTTCTGAAGTTTGTGAGGACAAAACACACAAAAAAGGGGGAAAGTTTTCTGTCCCCACCGGATACAAGGTCAGCTGATGGAATGAAAACCATTTCTCTGTTTGGCTCCTTTACCTTGCTACATATCTATTTGGACTTCAACTCCCAGAATTCCCCAGCCAGCGAATTCTGGGAGTTGAAGTCCAGATATCTTCAAGTTGCCAAGGTTGGGAAACACTGTCTTAGAGGCACCAAAGCAACTCAAAAACTCTGGAAAAAAAGCCAAATTATTGGTAGATTTGTTACTGGTTTTTCAACCTCTTTTTATCCAGGGAAGGTCTAAGCAGCGTTAGAGCAAAGCAAAAAGTCTTATTTTTCTTACAGGGCACAATGTTGAAAATGAGTGGAAGCTATTTTGGACAAAAATAGACTTCCTTTCTTGTAATAGTGCTGTTATTATCCTAGCTGTGTTGCATTGTTGCTCTTGTTACTTTTGTTGCATTGTTCCTAATCTATGAGCAGTGATGGGCTGCCAAAAATTTTTACTGTCATACTTAGGGCGTGGCTTATTTTGTGTGTGTGGCTTGATGGTCATGTGACCAGTGGGAGTAGCTTGCTGGCCATTTGACCAGGTGGGAGCGGCTTGATAATCATGTGACAGGGTGGCTTAAAGCTCATTTGACTGGGTGGGAGTGACTTACCAAGATAAGTTTTTAAATAGGTGCTTGGACTCTTTGTCAGTTGATTAAGTCACATTATTTGAATAGCCATAAAAAGGACAAATGATGGACAGCATTTTTTGTTGAGAAGCACAGTAACATTTTAAGGTTTTGTACTGAACCCACAAGGTTCAGTATGATAACAGATTAGGCAAGTAGCTCAATTTTGTTTAATTGCTATAAAAGTTCCGTTCTAGATAATGGATTAAAATGATTGAAGCATTTATGGGTAAAAACATACTATTTAATTATTTCCTATTTTAGAAGTAATTAAGGATCATACTAAGGTACTAGACAGGGAAGGACAATTAAATAACTGTTAAGTATTCAATAAATAGTGCATAAACTTACTGCCCCCACTGCATCCCCCCCTCTGTGGGGGCAGCAGCCCATTACTGTGTATGAGGCTTCTCAGTCATCCAGATCATGATTGTCCCAGAGGTGCTTTTTCAAGATATAACTGGCTTTTCCAGTTTTTCTTTGAAGACGTTTCGCTTCTCATCCCAGAAGATTCTTCAGAGTTTGTTCCTAATAGGTAGCAGTCCCATATTAGACCCTGCGAGGCCTGTATCACACTGCTACAGTGATGGATAATTTAGGTCAACTTGTTTTGTTGAGTTTATTTTCATAGAAGAATTTTGAAAAAACTATAAAAACATACGGACCGAAAGAAAACTAAGCCATTATAACAGAATAAACAGAATAAAATGTTGACATTCGTTTTAATTTGCTGATTGGTTTAGTTTTTATATTCATGCAATACAACTCTTAAGTCCCCTTATATTCTGTGAAAAGATTTTGTGGTGTGTGGTACTGAAGATTGACTTTTGTCTTTTCACACTCCCCCCCCTCTCTCTTTTGTAAGGTGGGATGATAATGATGATTATTAAACATGTATGCAGCCAACTCTCAATAAGGAAAAAACAAACAATAAAATCAATAACATCTAAAGATAAAATATGAACATACTAAAAGGAAGGATCTCATTTTTTCCTTGCTAAAGGTCTAGCTCAGTGGTTCTTAACCGGGGTTCGCTGAGTCGGTCTCAGGGGTTCGGCGGAGCCTCTGCCACAGAGGTCAAGACATACCCGACTCATTATGTAAATTTGTGATGACACGCCCCGCTTGGCCATCACTTACTGCAGATATTCATGCACGGTTCATTTTGTGTACCAGTAAAAAAAAACATACCTATGTCTTGAATTTGGAAAAAAATCATATTTGATTTATCACTAAAGAAGGGTTCGGTGAATGTGCTTATGAAACTGGTGGGTTCGGTACCTCAAACAAGGTTAAGAACCACTGGTCTAGCTGGAGAACCAGGTCTTCATAACTATTCTAAACAACCGTAGAGTCAGGGCTACTGGATCTAAATAATGGAAACTCATTCCAAAGGACAGTTGCTGATACAGAGCAGGATCACTTCTGAAATCCTGGTAGAGGTTTTATTTAATCAAAGGAAGCCAGAATGTGCCAATCTTGCAGGACTGAATTTACAAGGCAGATGCTATGGGAGAGAGAAGGAAAGGAATGGCACAATAGCCACCAATTGCTGCCTGGAAATTATTCCACTTTAAATTAAATGTGAGTAGCCATACTGACTAGCTTCATTTTTAATAATTAGGGAGAGTGGGCTTTGGTGTAGCAGTATTAGTTATTATTCAATTGTTGCATGCAACTTAGAGCCACATTTTGTGAGACAGGCAATTCTATAGGTTAACTCAGGGATAAAATGTAAGTACACTAATGTAACTGTGAGAAACAGTTCTTAATCTAGGAAACTTCTGCTGTATTTTCATCTATTTTAAGGAGATGATATTATGGCCATTCCCCAAACTTGGTGCCCTTCATTTCATGATATGTTTCAGACCTTGCACCTAAACAATACATTCCAGTTATTTATTAAAGCAATCGGTTTTTGGATATGGATATCTGAAAAAGGTTTTAAGGAAAGACAGATGTTGTAATTGTGCAACCTCTTAATGAATTTTCCAAATATCTGTTGATGATCTATTAATCATAAATGTTTACATCAGTTAAGGATTATTGAACCAATATATCTGATTATCACTTTTATGTATAAATGGCATTTAACTGTTAAAATTCTTCCCGAAGCTCATATTTTTTTAAAAAATGTTCCTTTGCAAATTAGTTGAGGGGACATGGTCTATTTATTTCTCCTTCCCTGGATTTCATTTTCCAGAAGTCCTTCACATCATAGATTGTGCCAAAGATGCTGTGAAAAAATCAGAGCACACTGTAAAATGATTTGGACACTGCTGGGAGTGAGAGAGTAAATGTTCTTCCTGTTAAACTGATTCCTATTCATTTCTTTTCCCCCATTATTAGTACAATTAGGAAAACCAATAGATTATTCCCACATGACTCTCCAGAAGATAGTTACATTGCAGAGTGACTTGTTGGTGATATATTAGCTGTAGAACAAATCATTATTGCCAGGATAACATTTATAGGGATCATCAGTTAAAAGAGATTTTCCATTTCCAACACTACTATGGCACTTTGCCATTTGTGAGACAGGCAATTCTATAGGTTAACTTAGGGATAAAATGTAAGTACACTAATGTAACTGTGAGACATGTAATTCAGTAACTGAATTTAAACATGCCTGGGATAAACATATATCCATCCTAAGATAAAATACAGAAAATAGTATAAGGGCAGACTAGATGGACCATGAGGTCTTTTTCTGCCGTCAGACTTCTATGTTTCTATGTTTCATCCTAAGATAAAATACAGAAAATAGTATAAGGGCAGACTAGATGGACCAGGAGGTCTTTTTCTGCCGTCAGTCTTCTATGTTTCTATCTAAGAACATGGACAGGATGTTGGAAGTTATTTAGGACAATATAGCTTGTAATATCTAGATGGAAAGTTACTGCACTTGATAGATGATCTCTGGCGAGCCCGGGACAGAGGTTTATCCACTGTCCTGGTGCTCCTTGACCTCTCAGCAGCTTTTGATACCATCAACGATGGTATCCTTCTGCGCCGACTGGAGGGGCTGGGAGGGGGAGGCACCATTTTATGGCGGTTTTCCTCCTATGTAATTGACCTACCCCTTAGCTTGTAAGATTTATGTATGGTTGTGATTGAGTAGTGTTGTCTGATTTTTAATGATAGGGGTTTTTACCCATAGTTTTAATTATTGGATTTGTTGTATATTGTTTATTGTTGCTGTGAGCCACCCCGAGTTTTTGGAGAGGAGCAGCATACAAATCTAGTAAATAATAATAATAATAATAATAATAATAATAATAATAATAATAATAATAATAATAATATATTATTATATTATTATATTATTATATTACAGTATTATATTATTATATTATTATATTATTATATTATTATATTATTATATTATTATATTATTATATTATTATATTATTATATTATTATATTATTATATTATTATATTATTATATTATTATATTATTATATTATTATATTATTATATTATTATATTATTATATTATTATATTATTATATTATTATATTATTATATTATTATATTATTATATTATTATATTATTATATTATTATATTATTATATTATTATATTATTATATTATTATATTATTATATTATTATATTATTATATTATTATATTATTATATTATTATATTATTATATTATTATATTATTATATTATTATATTATTATATTATTATATTATTATATTATTATATTATTATATTATTATATTATTATATTATTATATTATTATATTATTATATTATTATATTATTATATTATTATATTATTATATTATTATATTATTATATTATTATATTATTATATTATTATATTATTATAATATATAATCCAAGGGCATGGGGTGAGTTACCATCAGTTACCCTTCAGTGAAGCAGTGGAAGTAATGTGCCGGTGTCTGGAGGCTGTCAGGGTCTGGATGGGTACCAACAGGCTCAAGCTCAATCCAGACAAGACCTCCTAAGATTTCCAGATTTCAACAATGCATGAAGCAACAAATATGGAACTGAGAAAAGTCACAGGTACTCAAGATCCAGCACAGAATGGAAAAGACAAGGAAGTTCCAAAAAGGCTCATATTTTTGCTTTATGTTTTATTTTGTAGAATAGAAACAACTAAATATTTCAAAGTTGAGCAAGGGAAGCAACAAAATTTTATACTGTCCATTTATTATTATAATTTATTTAACTTATATTCAGAATATACTATATCATTAGAAATGTGGACCAGAAGAAATTGGCATTAAAATTGTTGGAAAGAAATATCAGCAGCCTTAGCTAAGTTTACCATAGAGGGAAGTGAGGAAGACAGGAAAAACTGAAGTGGTAAATTCACATGATAGTATCTGTAGCCCCGAAATAGGCATCTGCAGACTGGGAGAAAGCCTATAAAAGATCTAGATAAACTATTAAAATACAGGGAGAGCATATTGTCAAGAAAAGTCCAGTATATGTTACCAAGATTAATTTTTTCTAGTTATAACATATAACTGAAAACTGGATCATCAGAAAAGCTGAATGAAAGCGTAATTTGAATTGCAAATGAATTGCCTTTGAATTGCCTTTGAATTGCAATGGTGGAGCAAACTGTTAAAAGCATCATGGATCTCAAACACAAGAAATCACTACCGAGGAAGTAAAATCAAATCAAATCACTGGAAACACACTTAAAAGTGTTTATTTCAATCTTAAAACACATCTAAACAAATGTAAACTTTAAATCCTCGAGAGCTGGGATGGTGCAGTGGTTGGAGTGCAGCACTGCAGACTAGTTCAGCTAACTGCTAGCTGTAGTTCAGCAATGTAGTTCCCCAGGGGAAGAGCCTTCTCTGTGGCGGCCCCAACTCTCTGGAACCAGCTCCCCCCAGAGATTAGAACTGCTACTACCCTCCTTGCCTTTCGTAAACTCCTCAAAACCCACCTTTGTCGTCAGGCATGGGGGAATTGAGATATCTCCCCCGGCCTATATAATTTATGTATGGTTTGTTTGTAGGTATGTCTGCTTAAAAATGGGGTTTTCTTAACTACTTTAAATTTTAAATTATTAGATTTGTTATGAATTGTTTTATTATGTTGTGAGCCGCCCCGAGTCTATGGAAAGGGGCGGCATACAAATCTAATAAATAAAATAAATAAATAAATAAATTCAAATCTCACCACCGGCTCAAGATTGGCTCAGCCTACATCCTTCCGACGATGGAATGAGGACACAGATTGTTGGGGGCAATATGCTGATTCTCTAAACCGCTTAGAGAGGGCTGTAAAAACACTATGAAGCGGTATATAAGTCTAAATAGAGCTGAGATGGTGCAGTGGGAAGAGTGCGGTACTGCAGGCCACTAAAGCTGGCTGCTAGATCTGCAAGTCAGCGCTTCAAATCTCATCACTGGCTCAAGGTTGACTCAGCCTTCCATCCTTCCGAAGTAAGTAAAGTGGGGACCTGGATTGTGGGTGCAATATGCTGGCTCTGTTAAAAAGTGCTATTGCTAACATGTTGTAGGCCACCATGAGTCTAAGGAGAAGGGTGGCATAAAAAAATGTAAAAGCAAGAGTCTTGGACAGGGGTGTCGAATTCGCATCCTATGGGCCATGCCCACTCCCAGTTTAGTAAAGGGAAAAAAAGTCGCAATATATCATGTGATGATGCCATGACAATGCGAGTTTGACACCATTGGTCTTGGGAGTAGACCGAGTATTTTGGAAAATCAGACAAACAGAGAAGAGAATAACATAAATCAAAGTGGCTAAATGTCTGTGGAGATTCTCAGTCATTCAGATCATCGTTTTCACAAAGGTGCTTAGGGAAAACTATGTCTCTCTTAAAGTCAACTGAACTTTCTTTGTTTTTCCTTGAAGACATTTTGCTTCTCATCTCAGAAGCTGCTTCAGAAGTTTCTTAGATGAGAAACAAAACATCTTCGAGGAAAAACAGTAGCCCCTTAAAAAGAACTTTGGGACAAGGTGGCTAAATGCAGACATTCTTGACACTGATGACACAAGCATGAATAAAGAACTCAAAGAAGGAGAGAGAATGTCAGGTAGATGTCCCCTAACCACTTTTGGAGATAGTTGCACTTCAGAATGAGAATTATATTGTGTCCTCCTGTGTTGAGAATGTGATTGTGTTTGGTGAAATTCAGCAGGTTCAGACAGGTTCTATAGAACTAATTCTGGCGATTATGTGCAGTTTTGAGAACTGGTAAATCACACCACTGACCCACCTCGCCCTACTCTTCCTTCTCGCTTCCCAGATTCGCCCACGTATCTACAACACTCCGTGGCCTGCATTGGCTGCCGATCAGTTTCCGGCCACAATTCAAAGTGTTGGTTATGACCTATAAAGCCCTTCATGGCATTGGACCAGAGTACCTCCGGAACCACCTGCTACCGCACGAATCCCAGCGGCCGACAAGGTCCCACAGAGTTGGCCTTCTCCGGGTCCCATCGACTAAACAATGTCGTCTGGCGGGCCCCAGGGGAAGAGCCTTCTCTGTGGCGGCCCCAGCCCTCTGGAATCAACTCCCTCTGGAGATTAGAACTGCTCCCACCCTCCTTGTCTTCCGTAAACTACTTAAGACCCACCTATACCGCCAGGCATGGGGGATTTGAGACACCTTTCCCCCAGGCTTATTATAATTTATGTTTGGTATGTATGTGCTGTTTGGTTTTTAATTATGATAGGGTTTTTAGGGGTTTTTTAATATTAGATTTGTGCCAGTATAATATTGTTTTTATCGTTGCTGTGAGCCGCCCCGAGTCTTCGGAGAGGGGCGGCATACAAATCTAATAAATAAATAATAAATAATTCTTGGGCTCATACACACAGAGCAAACATGTGAAGGAGGCGAGAGGCAGCCAGGTTGAATGCTAGAAGACTTGGACAAACTTTTCTTGTCGGTTCTGTGGGCGTGGCTTGGTGGTGTGGTGCTGCCCCACCTTGCAATGAGTGACATCAAGTTGGCCATGCTCATTCAGTCACACGACACCCCCCAGCCACACACCCCAAGCCACACCCACAGAACCAGTAGGGGGAAAAATTGAATGTCACCCCTGGGGGTAAGTGCATGTTTCCTGAGCAGGCCAGAAAGCTTCCAGAGTAAAGACCGGGAGTGCAGGGAAGTCTCAAACCTCCAAAACAGGACAAGGAAAACTAAGTTTGTGGCCAAAGGGCTTGACAGGATGAGACAGTAACCGGAGGAGAAAAGTAATGAAACAATCCACAGAGGCACATACCAAATTACATCATTTGCTGGCAGATCCATGTGGCTTCATTTATATCTCATTTTTCTCTAACACAATATACCAAAAGATGGCCATATTGTTGTTTGATGGTATAGTTCCCCAGGAAGTAACAACCAAATATTGTATTTTTCTGCATCTCATGCTGCCTCATTTTTATGGCCCTATTAATTATTTACTTGACTCTCATTTACAGGAGTGAAAGAATCCCGAAGCTATCACACCACTTTCGTATTTGCTCAATCCCGTCACCATCCTACTCCTGCAGCTGTGATTTCTGTTAATAAAGAATATTTAAAAACTGGCCAGGAATCTTTAAATTTGCAAAATCGCTGTTTATTTCAAAGATACTCTGGAGAAATAATAATGCAGTTCTTTTCCCGATTTAATTTCAACAGGAACAGGCAAAACAAATCTCAGTGGAGGGCATTTGACAATAATAAAATATTTCTCCCAGCGGGTGAGCTGGTAGCAATTCTATTGCTGCCATCAAAGCCCAGGTTGAAGCAGGTCATTACCATCATAACAAGCCTTTGGACCAACTGGCATGGATATGCAACATTGAGCCCCTGATGGGCACATTATTTCAGACCTTTAACTTCACCAGGAACAAGACAAATGATCTAGGGAAAAGGAGGATTATATTTTAAAGTTCTTTTCCTTATTTCTCCCCGCATTCCCATCCCAGTGTAGCATAATAAGAAGATGCCCCATGAAATCAATCGGCTGGTATTTGCAAGATCATCCCCACCCCTCTCTCTTTTTTTACACAGGCAGGAAAGCACACCTACATACATGACACCCCTGCCCCCAAACCCAACGTATTCACACATTATGGAAAGCCGAGTTTTGAAGCTTAATAAAGATAGTACTGCTTGTGGATCATTTTGAAGCTTGTAGGAAAGCAAACACAAGTAAGAATGACATCAGAAAGCAGGCAAATGATGTGATTATTTTTTCATTTAGATTTCTGAGGAAATTTAAATGTACCGATGCTGTATGAATTCAATTTTTTATTAAATGTGAGACACTTATTTGATTTCTCCTGTATGTTTGTAATAGGATCTCAGTCTGATAGGTTCTTTAAGTCTCAGAGCTTATTTTCCATATTATATTAACACATTACTTCATCCAAAGTATCTTTAATAAATTGCTTTTTAACAGATAGATTTGATTTTTTATTATAGTCCAAATGAAATTCTCTACTAAAAACATTTGACTAGTTTTTGTGGATTGAAGAATATATATACAGTACCTCTCCCTCCCTCCCCTCCTCCTGTGTGTGTTTGTGTGTGGAAACAAACAAATTCTCCAACCAACATTTCCAATTTTTTTCTAGAATATTTCCCTCCATCTTGGACAAAGGAAGAGTAAAGCCCTTTATTTCTAAACCATTCTGAGAAGAAAATGTTGATTACTAAACAATGAGAACAGCTTTATTGCCAGCACTTGTAAATGACCCCATCACTTTTATCAATATTGAGGGGAAGGGAGACTTTAATTTTACTTAAAAACTAATTCAACTATGTCTATACAATAAAACAGATGGTTAAAAATAAATGTTTACATCCTGGATTCCTGTGGAAAAATATGTAAAGAAGTGCAGTGAAATGAAAACCACCAATCTTTCTACTAAATTTAATAAGTCTAAGAGTTGGAGGCTGCAATCTTTTTAATGGTTTTTTTTGGAGAGTCCTTAATTAAATTTAGTGGAATGTGTGTAAACATATATAGATTGGGATGTATGTCTTGATTTTGAAACTGAATTGCTTTGAAGTATCATGTGCATGAAATATGTTAAGGATCTCTACAAGGATGGTGATGCATTGGCTGCCCAAACCCAACTGACTTTTGTGAAGCTTTATCCAAACACAGCTTGTCTCTGATTATGACAGCATTATCTAAGTAATACTGTTAGCAAGAGGATTTTCTAATATAAACACTCTTCATAGGTTTGAACCACGAGGTTACCTTGCTAATTCTTGTGATTTATTTGGGCTTGCATTGTCATAGCCCCAATGTGGCTTGTATATTTATATATTTATTGGATTTGTATGCCGCCCCTCTCCGAGGACTTGGGGCGGCTCACAACATATCAGAACAATATAACAATACAGTAGTCCCTCACCGTAGTCCCTCACCTATCGCTGGTGTTACGTTCCAGACTCGGCCGCGATAGGTGAAATCCGCGATGTGGAATTTATCGAGTGATAGTACTTATTTAAGTATTTATATTGTAATTGTTTGGTAAGTTTTCATTGTTTTAAGTGTTTATAAACCCTTCCCACACAGTATTTATTTTAGATACAGTATTTAAATACAGTATTTACAATTTTATATATATTTTTTTTGAAAAACCTGCCGATCGAGTTCGGCGGGCTGTTTAAATCTGCCGATCGACTTCCTCAGAAACCCGCGAACCAGCGAAGATCCGCGAATGATTTTTCTCATTAATATTTCTTGAAAACCCGCGATGAAGTGAAGCCGCAGTAGGTGAAGCGCGGTATAGTGAGGGACTACTGTACATCTAAAATCCAATTAATATGGCTAAAAAGACTTTAAAACTCTAATATATAGTACCTCCGGAACCGCCTGCTACCGCACGAATCCCAGCGACCAATAAGGTTCCACAGAGTTGGCCTTCTCCGGGTCCCGTCGACTAAACAATGTTGTTTGGCGGGGCCCAGGGAAAGAACCTTCTCTGTGGCGGCCCCGGCCCTCTGGAACCAACTCCCCCCCGGAGATTAGAACTGCCCCCACCCTTCCTGTCTTTCGTAAACTACTTAAGATTGATTGATTGATTTATTTATTTATTTATTTATTTATTTATTTATTATTTAGATTTGTATGCTGCCCCTCTCCGCAGACTTGGGGCAGCTCACAATAAAGTGAAACAATTTACAACAAATCTAAATTACAGTTTAAAAATATTTTTAAAAAACCCTTTTTCTAAACAAACATACATACAGACATACCATTCATAAATTGTATATGCCCGGGGGAGATGTCTCAGTTCCCCCATGCCTGACGACAAAGGTGGGTCTTAAGGAGCTTACGAAAGGCAAGGAGAGATGGGGCAGTTCTAATCTACGGGGGGAGTTGGTTCCAGAGGGTCGGGGCCGCCACAGAGAAGGCTCTTCCCCTGGGGCCCGCCCACCGACATTGTTTAGTTGACGGGACCCGGAGAAGGCCCACTCTGTGGGACCTAATCGGTCGCTGGGATTCGTGCGGCAGCAGGCGGTCTCGGAGATATTCTGGTCCAGTGCCATGAAGGGCTTTAAAGGTCATAACCAACTTATACTGCCAGGCATGGGGGAGTTGAGACACTTTTCCCCCAGGCTATTTTTTATACTTTGTTTTATGTTTGGTATGAATGTTGCTGTTTGGTTTTTAAGTAATGATAGGGTTTTATATGTTTTTAATATTAGATTTGTTCCACTGTTATACTGTTTTTATTGCTGTTGTGAGCCACCCCAGTCTTCGGAGAGGGGCGGCATACAAATCTAATAAATAAATAAATAAAAATATAATATAACGTAACATAAGATAACATAAGATAAGATAAGATAAGATAACATAACAACATAACATAACATAACATAACATAACATAACATAACATAACATAACATAATATAATATAATATAATATAATATAATATAATATAATATAATATAAAAACACTCATCACCATTCACTCAACCAAACATACTAAACATTCATTGATCAGGTTGCTAAGATCTAGTGGCCTCAAGCCTGGAAGCATAAATGGGTCTTTAAACTTTTTCGGAAGGTGAGGAGGTGGGGGTAGTGTGAATCTCCTGGGGGAGCTGATTCCAGAGGGCTCTTTCCCTAGGCCCCACCAAATGACATTGTCTGGTTGATGGGACCTGAGAAGGCCAACTCTATGGGACCTGACCGGGCGCTGGGATTCATGCAGCAGAAGGCAGTCTCGGAGGTAATCTGGCCCAATGTCATGTAGGGCTTTGTAGGTCATAACCAAACATTGTGTCCGGAAACTAATAAGCAACCAATGCAGTCCACAGAATGCGGCTGCATTTTGGACGATTTGAAGTTTCCAAAATATCAGATATGCTAAATTAGTGTAATTTAGTTCCAATAAAATCTACCTCTGGGAAGCAGTTACAGAACTCAAAGGATACTATATAGTATAGAATTTCTTACTACATAAAGACCAAAAGATATATGTACTTTGCCGCTCCGAGTCTTCGGAGAGGGGTGGCATACAAATCTAATAAATTATTATTATTATTATTATTATTATTATTATTATTATTATTATTATTATTATTACTTTGACTGCACTCTGCCTACTCTAGAGTGCAGACCAACCTAAAGAACCTGAAAGAAATTTTTGCAACTTACCATGGTAAACATCACTAGATTTTGGGTTTGGATGGGGAAACCAAGCTTCACATCTATTTCAGTATGTTATGAAAACGTATTAAGTTATCTTGGGCTATGCATTCCTTCTCAGCCCAATATATCTGAAAAGACATTTTTCTGGAGAATATGATGCATATTGTCTTCCTCTTAAAGGAAAATTGAGATAAAAATATAATAAACAGTAAAAATAAATATTGCTAGATTTGGAACTGAACTTTTTAAAGGAAAATGTGAGAATTCTTAAATTCTTTTTGCCTTCATCTTAACACGAACACTTAAACTGTTGGTAATGTCATTTGACATTCTGAAGAATAGGAAATGTTATATTCATAATCATGTTTATACTTATATCTGTTATCCTGTATGTGTTTGACAAATAAATAAAATGAACAAATTATAAGATTAAATTATAATAGTATAACAATGTCACTTGATTGAAAGATTTCTGAATTAAGTAGATTAAACTTATTTTTAGCTTTACTAATCAAGTTGGTGGCAAGAAAATTATATTTCTGTCATTTTCAAAAAGTGAAAAAAAGGGAAGTATTGAACAATTATTTGTTTGAAATTGTAGTGTATCGCTGAAGTATCACATGGTCTTGCACTTACTGCTTGTCACCAACATATTTTTATATTTAGAGATAATTTATTTCAGCCTATCAATACTTTATCTAAGGTTCTAAAGGAACATATTTTAGTATGGGTTTTTTCCCCAGAAAAAAATGAGATATCTATTTTCACAATTGGAGTCTTAGACTACATCAATAGTAAATCAAGGACAGTATTAGTACAGTTATATACTGTTTTGTTAAGATCCTATTTGGAATACTGCTTCCAGTTTTGGTCACTCTGATATAAAAAGGGTATTGAGACTATAGAAAGTGCAGATAAGAGTAATAAGGATGATTAGAGGTCTGGAAGCTAAAAATAATGATGAAAGGTTGCAAAAACTGGGTATATCTAATTTAATGAAGAGGAAGAAAAGAGCTGGTATGATGGCAATGTTCCAAAATTTGAGGGGTTGTCACAAAGAAGAGGGGACAATCTATTCTGCAAAGCACTTGAAGACAAGGCAAGAAGTAACAGATAGAAACTTATCAAACAATCAACCTAGAACTAAGGAGAAATTGCTTGACAGAACAATTAAAACTGTGGAATGATTTGACCTGAGTCTACGGAGAGGGGCGGCATACAAATCTAATAAATAAATAAATAAATAATAAATAAATAAATAAATAAATAAATAAAAACTTCAGAAGTTATGGTATCATCATCTCTGAATGTTTCTAAGAAAAGATCATAAAACCATTTGTCTGGAATGGTATAGGATGAGATGGCTAATCCCATTGGTGAGACAGATCCTCAGATACCCTCAGACATTATCGCAATGATCTCTACATAGGGCTTCCCTTGCTGATGACCCAGAAGCAATAGTTGGTTCTATCTAAGTTTCTTTAAAAAAAAATTTTTTTTATATATACATTCACAAACATTACAATGACAAACAAAACAAAGAAAAAACATAAAACATACATTTGGTTAATTTGCATTCCCTGCTCATTTAGAATTTTCAGTCGGATAATTTTCCATTTTTTTCCCTTTTTTTGTTAACATACTGGTTTGTATTTTTAAATTTTTAGATATTTATCCTTGAATTTTATTTATTTATTTCTTAGCTTTTCTTTCCATGCAATTTCTTTTCTTTTGTCCTTTCTTTCCTCTAGCCAATTATAAAAAATTTCCCATATCTTATAATAATCTTAATATTCCGAGTCTTCTTTCCCTTCTAGCCTTTTCTATCTAAGTTTCTATCTGTTATTTCTTCTCAAATGCTTCTCAGTATGCACATGTATCCTACTGCTATGCAAGCTGCATTGGTTGTCCGTGGCTTCCAGGTGCAATTCAAAATCCTGATTATTACCTGAGAGACAGCTTACCTCCATCATTTCTGCCCATCAGATGCATTCTAGCAGAGAGAGGTTGCTCCAATGCCCCTCCATTAAATATCACCCTTTTGTGGAGCCAAGGAAGCATGACTTCTGTTGTGATTGCCACCATCTGGAACAGAATGCCCCCTAGTGGTAAGGATAGCACCCTCTCTCCGGGAGTTCCAAAAAGCTTTGACAAGCTGGGTCTTTCTTTTCAAGAACCATCCATGGCATTGCAGTCAGCCTGTTACTTTGGGGCAACATCAAGCTGTGCTCAGATAATCAGCTTCTAGTTATTGTTTCTAAGTTGTTATGCATGGAGGGGTCTTATGTCTGTCAGTATAACTCTGCACAGAGCAGAATATTAGTCTTTTCTGCTTTATTGAGATCTGGGGTATTAAAGAAAGCAGCCTTTGGTAATCTGTTCTAGTATCAATGGCAACACACTGCAAATCTGCACCACTGCAGTGTCTCAATGAAAGGAGGGATGTCATAAGACTAAGTCTGCTTTTCACTAGGGTAAAGAATATCTCTCATGATACTTGCTTTAATAAGCTTATATACTTTTTTTTAAAAAAATGGTTTTAATATTAAAACCACAGTCACATAAAATTACAGAGGAAAATTAAATGACATTGTAGAAAGCTACCGTAGTTTAGCAGCACAAATGTATGTAATCCAATGTTCATTTTTATCTTGGAGTTTTCTTGAATCCTATAAATTGCTTTGTAGCTGATATGAAAAAAAAGAAGGTTGGATGGTAATACTTGTAAGAGTTTCAGATCCTGCTTGAAAACAGTTTAGAATGTTGTTTTTTTACTCTTAATGTTTCTGACTGTTTTATTCAGAGCTCAAAAATCAGGGATGCATACTGTCTATGCCTGTACATTGATTGTTTCTTCTTATATTTATCAAAAGCAACTTATTTCTGTGTTATATTCTACTGAGAGACTTAGAACTCATTGAATGTGCACTCACATAAGCAGTAGGTGACAGTATATTTTAAATATTAAACACAAACTTAAATATTAGACAAGGGAAGGCCTATAGCTTGGAGCAGTGTTTCCCAACTTTGGCAACTTGAAGATATTTGGACTTCAGTTCCCAGAATTCCCCAGCCAGTGAATGCTGGCTGGGGAATTCTGGGAGTTGAAGTCCAGATATTTTCAAGTTGCCAAGGTTGGGAAACACTGGCTTGGAGTCATAATGACCAAATAAACGCCAATACTCTTTATGTTTCAGCCCTAATTTGAAAATTTGGTATTATAGGAAGAAAAAAATGGGTCTATCTTTACTCTTTTATTCCACCATTCACTATATTTTTCTATAGGAACAGTTTTCTTCACCAGTAGAAAACTACTCCTAAATTGCCAAATATGTTTAGCTTAAAAACTAGCACAAATAAGGTAGATATTCCCTTCAGGGATGTATTATGGGAATTGAAAGGTGAATCCTACTTTAACGCTCCTAAACTCAAACCTATATGCTGGTGAAAAATGGAAAATTAGAAGTGTAACAGAAAGCCTGTAATACTTTGATTTAAAGCAAAAACAACAACAAAAAACAGCAGGACAATACAGTGGTACCTCTAGCTAAGAACGCCTCTACTTATGAATTTTTTTAGATAAGAACCGGGATTTTTTTGCCTCTTTTCACAAACCATTTTTCACTTCCAAACCCGAGCCTCTGAAACTGTAACTGGAAAAGGCAGGGAGAAGCCTTTGTGGGGCCTCTCTAGGAATCTCCTGGGAGGAAACAGGGTCTCCACCCTCCCTGTGGTTTCCCCAATCGCACACATTATTTGCTTTAACATTGATTCCTATGGGAAAAATTGTTTCCTCTTACAAACGTTTCTACTTAAGAATCTGGTCACGGAATGAATTAAGTTCATAAGTAGAGGTACTACTGTACTTATACTTGCGCACTTGACCCTAGATTGATTTTGAACCAATTCAAGTGCTCTTATTGCCTGTGTCCCCATGTTACTTGAACTTCTTTGACCATGTTCTTGATTGACTTGATACTCAGTGACATTGGCTGGCTGATTCTAAAATATATGTTGCTCATCCAATTTTATGAAATATACTGGCATGTAATTTATATGGTTTTCTCCCTATAGAGCTATTATTGTTAGTGTTCTGCTTTGTGTAGAAATTTTCTATTTAAACCAAGGGTAGGTTTTAGGTATTGGTGGGTAGAATTGGCTATTATCTTTGTTTCTTCTTTAATCTCACTTTTTATACTGACATTTCTATTCAATATTTTTGTGGTGGTTTTAAAATTTTGGTTTTTTGGGGGAGCATGATTCTCACGCACACAAAAAGCAAGATAAAAATATATTAAAATACCTTCTTGGCTCAACAATTATTTATTAAGAGAGGAATATTAAAGGAAGTACAAGATTTCATTAAAGTGGTTTAATATTGTCAACCTTGGAAAAAATATTATATAGAAGTGCTCATTAAAATTGGAAAACTGCCAGCAACTGTAAATGTATGCTGTTTCATTTAATTTAGCAGTACCTGGAAATTAAAAGTGACATTATTTATCTAAATAAAATTTATTTCAAAACCAAAAAACCTACATGGATTTTATTATGCCATCTCTTTGATTTATATATTGATAATTTAACTCAGCCGTTTCACAATTATTTTATACTGCATACATAATAATGTATTATTGTATTAATAATGTACATAATAATGTCTTCAAGACAAATGCAGAACTAAATATGAATAGATGTAGCAGCTTCTTGTTAGTAGTTACTGCTCAAAAAATAAAAAATAAAGGGAACACTCAAATAACACATCCTAGATCTGAATGAATAAAATATTCCCATTGAATACTCTGTTCTGCACAAAGTTGAATGTGCACAACAGCATGTGAAATTGATTGTCAATCAATCAATCAATCATTTTTTTGCTTCCTAAGTGGACAGTTTGATTTCACAGAAGTTTGATTTATTGTGTTGTTTAAGTGTTCCTGTTATTTTTTTGAGCAGTGTATAATTTCCTTATTTGCCAAACTTATGCTAAACTTAATAAGATATTATATCCACATAAATCCAACTATTGCTAAATTGAAACACAGCAGCAACTTTTCTGCTTTATTATATAAGGAAGAAATATATATACAATTTAAATAAATATATATCAATAATATCAATATCATGAGCTAATTTATGATTGGTAACAATTGTCAATAGTGTGAGAGAGTGAGGACACAGGAAGAGGTGATTGTCCTTAGGAATATACCAAGTCTTTAGAAAATACCTGTCACTGAAAATGAGAAAGATGTTGAATAAAGGCAGTGGTGCCATATTAGCAGAACAAGCCTCTAAAATTGTATGATGATTCCAGAACTTTTCAGAAGTAGGTGATGACTGTTGAAAAAATTACAATCTTTCTGATCAAGTATGTCATTTTCTATCCTGATACCTTTTATTTTAAACTCTTCTGATCCTGGAGAAGTGCTAGTGATTATAATTAATAGTCGCGTATAACAACTATCTTTAAACTTCTAAGCAGTCTTACAATAGCTTTCTTTATGAATGGAATGAATTCAGCTGTTGATGAAATTGTAGATGGTAATAGAATCTTAAAATTGTGAAAAGCTTAACTTCTTTGATAGATAGAAATATATTGATGTTCAAGAGTGTGGTTTAATATGGCAATGTTTTAAGATTAAACAGGTGCTTGTCAGAATGAATTTTGTCCAAGTTTGAATATTTAAGTTTATGCAAAATGAGTATATGATATCAAAATTCATTTTGACAAGTCTTTATACAGCACAGGGCTACATTAACTTAGAGGTGTACAGTTTACCACTTTTCTAAAGATGGGGTTTACTGATTTAATTTCTTCATGAAATGAAGAGCCGGGGTGGTGCAGTGGTTAGAGTGCAGCACTGCAGGCTACTTCAGCTAACTGCTAGCTGTAGTTCAGCAGTTCAAATCTCACCACCATCTCAAGGTTGACTCTGCCTTCCATCCTTCCGAGGTGGGTGAAATGAGGACCCAGATTGTTGGGGGCAATATGTTGATTCTGTAAACCACTTAGAGAGGGCTGTAAAGCACTGTGAAGGGGTATATAAGTCTAAATGCTAATGATATTCATATACAAAAGAAAAAGAAAATGAACAAAACAAAATCCACAACACAAAAAATTAAAAGCAATTAAAAGTGGAAGCTTGTTTAATATTGCTCTACCATCATCCTGAAAGGCATAATAATTTGAGTTACACATCTGAACTGATTGGAGTTACAGAACCATTATCTCCTTTTTTTTGCATTTAACAATATATACAATATAAAATAAATACATTTACACAAATGGACATTGTTTGGAGCACACATTATGATACACATCACAAAAATATACAGTTGATTGCTTTACAGATGTGAAGCCCATCTACAGCTTTAAACATGATTTTTTTTAAATTTGTGTTTTTACTACTGGTTATTATGCAACTCCTGGATTATAATAAGCAGCTTAATTCGGTTTTCCCCTTCTTTTTGAGATCTTTGCACAATAAGACTGCCATAAAGTGTTTTCCTAGGCAGGTAAACAGAGACGTTTAAATAATTAAAATACAATTACCAACACCCATTTTCTCTTCTATAAGAAAAATAGCAGTTTTAATTTTTTTTAAATATTTTTTACGTTAGCATTTAAATGTAAAATAGTGGAATAAATACAACAATCTGATTTGATTGAAACAAATGTGCAACTTCCGGGAGTCACACAATCATATTGCTTTAAATAAGAGAGAAAGAAAAAAAGAAAACAGTAGTCCAGGCTACAATCCATCTGGAATATCTACTGCACATTGAATTGAATGGACAAAGTGGATGAGAGGGGCTTCATGCCATTGCACCCTTTCATTTCAATTGCTTGTGCAGGAGAAATACTCTATGGATGTTATGCCCTAAAATGAAACATGTTGCGCTAAAACATACACCTCTTGAAATTCTTCCCCAAGTTCTTCACTTTAAATAAGTCACTGTGGACGTTTATTTCAGCAAGTTTAAGAAGAATGTTAGTCTAATGCCTGTGCAGTGTATCTATGGTTCAGTTAACATTTGTACAGCCACGACATATTTGTTCATTGCAGCTCTAAAAATTATTGGGGAAAAAATCAAAGAAAAAAATTACGCTGTGTTCCTTTAACATATCTCATTTCCTCTTAAGTCTTTGTAGATTTGTCCTTCTTTCTGAATACGATGACGGGATATTAACCCTGAAACCCAAGTTCCTCAATGTGATCCAGTGAAAACAATATTTATATTAGATATTTATATATACATATATAATGTAGGTAACACTTGAAACTTAAACCCTGCACAAATTTTCTGGAAAATAATTCTCAACTCTTACATATATATATAAATAATTTTATAGAATCACGTTGTTTCTCCCTCCCGCCCCCCACCCAGGAGTTGTAAACTTTTAACATTTTTCAAAAGGGACGTCCAATTTCCAAACTCCTATCAGACCATGAATTTCAAGATATTTGGCCAACTGAATGAACTGCTAATGACAATTTATCTAGGATCACATAACAGTCACTTCTCTACTGAGAAAAACACAATCTACAAGAAAATTCCCATACAGCTAATGAAAGATACAGTTTTTCTAGCACAAGGTTGCTGCAGCGTTAACTGCAGTATTTTGTTTAAAGCACACAAGTAGCGATAGTTTGTGTCTGCATTTAAAAAAAAAGATTCAGCAACAACACAGAGCAAGTTAATAACATGGGAGAGATGAAAGCTATATTTACAGCATTTAAAAATTAGACTTACCTATAATTTTGCAATATTCAAAGTTTATTTCTAAGCTATACATATTCTATATTAAACTGTTACAGAAATTATCCCTTGTTTCGAAAATATTTCAGTGTGACATTTGTCCGTAATGAATACTTGGTTGGATTTTGTTTTTCAGTTTCTTAATTATTACTATGAAGAACCTTAATTACCAGAAGGAATAGAATATACTACTGTAGTCTCCTGAGGAAATTTACATCCAATATTGTCTCTAATTCTACCCTGTGTCTATAAGCACACGCCACAAGAATCCAAACACCACAAGAACAAGACAACAGTCCTTGAATGCAACCTAAAAAGTTCCAAAAAGCACAGCAAACATGAAACATTGAGAAGCTGAACTACTTTTCTTTTGTTGGTTAGGGATACAATTTAATTACATTTGTGTACATAGAATAGGTTGTTCACATAGCACAGGGAGCAGCTACTAACACTGGTGCATTGGCATAGCATTGGAAGGAGATTCCTGTTCCCAGGTTTTTTAGTGACTGTATTTTGGGTAGGTGGATGGGGGACATCTAATTAAATTAAAAATTATATTACACCTCTTAACAGTCGTGAAATTGACCAGCTTTCGTGTCCTGACAATAATGGCTGAAAAAGTAGGTATACCAGTTAGGCTGTCTGTTTAAAAATGGCATTTCTACAGTTATATAAAATATAAAGTTTTATAAATTGATAAATAATGTGTACAAGTGCTAAGTTCTAGAGGTTGATCAGAGGCTGACTACTCTGATATATATTTTTTCCTTATTGCTAGACGGAGTAGAGTGGACTTTATGCAGAAGTCCCAGTTTTATAAATGATAGGCCACCTTATAGAGTAACATAGAATCTTATGGCATAATTATGCTTGGCCATACAGAAGCATTTACTAACTCCTTTTTTTAGATTCCTATTTGACATGACATATATAAACTATTTGGAAATGTAGATGTTATCTGATTTGTTGGTTTCAGTTACATAGAAACTGGAGCTCATGCAAAGAAATGGGATGTTCTAGACCAAACGGCACACAACATAAATTGCATCCGTGATAATATGCACCTTCCCTTCAACTATTGCTTGAGTAAGATAAATCCCCACATTAAGAAATGGCTGAAACGTGGTAAAGCTGGTAGGGAAAGAAAAAAAATCTTCCATTGGTAAGAAGAACTAAAACTTTTTTTTTTTTTGAAGAAGAAATTATTCCTGCAGGATTCATTTGTCCTTAATTAAATGTTCATAATTGTTCACGCCAGCACACACAAAAAGCAGTATTTATCTTTCTTTTCTTTAGTATTGCATGGATGAATAAAGCTTAAACTATTCCCTGAAAAAGTTATATTGTAGCTAACCTAAGAAATAGCTGGAAGACTTGAAAAAACAAGGAAGGAATCAAATGGCTGAAACTGATCTAGATGGAAATGCAATGATAAGGAAGAGCCAAGATGGTGCCGAAGAAGTTGTCTAATTAGCGGCTGCTCTTGTGAAATATAATACTGCATTCAGTCAGTTCACCGTGTTGTACCGTACTGCTAGTTACGATGCTTCGCTTTTGATTCCTCTGACATTGGGGTATGGTGATTCCCAAGAAGTCCACTGGCATTATATATTTTATATATATATATATATATTTCCCTTAATTTTCAAATTCAGCAAAAACATGTGAAATATATATATATATATATGTCACATGTCACACATATGAATTTTTCAGCAGCAAAGGGGGGAAATTACAAACAAATTAGAACTAATAACATTAAAAGAAGAGAGAAATGAAGAAGGAGAACCTCATCAAATAAGACCAACACTAAAAATAGATGCTGCTACTCTTTCTTGCTGCTTAATGATCAGTGCAGTCAGTTTCATTGCCTTAAAGTAATGCTAAAGGTTCTTTGCCACAGTTTTCCCATTCTGTTGTCCCTCTTGTTACGGTCTCAGCATACCCAACTGAAAGGGCCCAGGATGTCGAGGTCAGACCTTTGCCTCCAGCATTTCCAAAAATAGTTTGTGCATGGGGACTTTGCCTTCCAATTTAATATTGTAGAAATGCTGCACAGCCTTGGTGGAGGTTTGCCTAAGTAACGGCAAAGTCATCAGCATCTTGCCAGCCCGGCGTGGATCCTCCATGTGCTGCCCAGCTTCATAATCCTGCAGTGCCTCGTGTAAGACATCTTGAAGTTTCTGGACAGCTTCAACATCTTCTATGTGCATAGAATCTATAAAACAAACAAGAGTTATAGCAGTTTATCAT
The DNA here is from genome assembly GCF_031021105.1 of Erythrolamprus reginae. Classification (NCBI taxonomy): domain Eukaryota; kingdom Metazoa; phylum Chordata; class Lepidosauria; order Squamata; family Dipsadidae; genus Erythrolamprus; species Erythrolamprus reginae. The sequence goes on along the minus strand of NC_091950.1, from coordinate 363,085,356 downwards.
GCCAGGAAGGAGGATTACAGTACCAGAGCACTTTCCTATTATTTGAATTGTGTAACCCTACTTTCAAAAAGCTGTAATTTACATGGATTTAAGTACCATTTGCTCAGCTCCTTTACACATGAAAATTAAATAAACTACATATTACCATATTCATCCTCTGAAAAAGAAGATCTTTGGTGTAGTTACGATCATATGATTACTGCCTTTTAATATATCTTGTTTATATAATTTAAGATATAACTTTGAAATCTACAGGGATAGTTTAAAAAAAAAAATTTCACAGAAAACTCAGAACAGTAGAATGGTTTTCCACAAGTATATTTCCAAGAAATTGTAACTCCCATGCAGGCTGGGAATTCTAGGAGTTTCAATTTATCATGCCTAGAGAGACTGTGATTTTTGGAATGTTATATATGACAGCTTTCCTTCAGAGGTTTTAGGTGGTCCATCACTGAAGGCTTTTGAAAAGCGACTGGACAACCATTTGTCTGAAATGATATAGGGTTTCCTGATGGAGCAGGGGGTTAGACTAGAAGACCTCCCAGATCTTTTTCAACTCTATTATTCTATGTTCTATCATCTAACATTTAGGACATAGGAAGCTGCAAACAAGTGACTTTAAAAATACCTATGGAACTTTGATCTAAAACCTGTATCCCTTGTGGCCATATTGGAGGTTCTATTAAAAATTATATGATCAAAATTACTTCATTAAAGGTTTTTAACAGAATTAGGGAATTAAAAATTAAATTGTAACACATAATATGTCTTATGGGGATTCTGTACATTTAATAATTAATCTGTAATCATTACTTTTAAATTTTAAAAAGATATTTAATGATTTAATGTTAAAAGTTCTCATCCAGAACAGTAAAGTAAAAGACTACAATTAGGATAAGCCTTGTTATATATTAGAAACTCCTGGGAAGCAGGGAATACATCACTATTTCTTACAACAGGGAGAATGCTATTTAACTTCTTCATAAATGATCTTGAGTTAGGAGGTCAATGATGAAGTAGCTAAGTTTGCTGATGGCACCAAAATACTCAGGATGGATTAGAAATCAGAAAAGCTTACACAAAGTAATATCTAAACTTGGAGAACAGGCAGAAAAATGGCAATTAACTTTCAACCTAAGGGTAAAATGATGGCCACTAAGATTAAATAAAAAGACTAAGTGAGTAGGAAAAACTGACACAGTAGGATTTCAGATTGTCACATATCAATTTTCACCTAATCTGGATAATTAATAAATATGTTTGACCTGGAGGTGGAAAAGGTAGGATGAAAGTTTATTGAATTTGCAGATGAATTAGATAGCCTGAATAACATCCCACTTCTAATTCTATGAATCTCTAAGAACTTCATGCAATAAGTAATTAATTCGTGGAATTTGCTGCTAGATGTGATAATGGGATTAAAAATGATTCAGTGACTAAGTCATGATAACCATACTGAATCTTTACAGTATATCAACTTGTTACTGAATATCAGTTTTTTGAATACGACCAAGACAGTGAAACAACAACTGGCTACTCTGAAAAATATAATGCTGGGATTATCTGATTTTACAAAAAACATCTAATGTGATAAGGCATTTTTTCAAGTACTTTATTTTACTGGCTGTGTGTTATGATGAGAATAGGTCAAGAATAGCCATTGTAATGAGCTGGTTACTCTGCCCATTTGCAGGACCCATCTATTTGGCATCATCATCTAGCCCACTTCAGCCTTTAGAGTGTCTCAGAAACTTAAGGGTTTTATGAAACTCCTTGTCACATTTCAGACAGAATATGTATGGAAGATGTACCATATTCACCACTAGAGGTTTTCCAAAAAAGCTTTAAACCATTCCATGGAATGAGAATCTTCCTGAGTTGAATGCATAGATATGGAGATTCTAGGGTGTTCTGTCGAGCTCTCTGGTAGAATACTCCCAAAAATTCACAGATACAAATTTCAGACACACACACGTTTGAAAATTCAAAACAATGTTCGTTATAACGAAAATTCAAATAAACTAAGCACTCTTTTTGTATAGCAAAGAGCACTCATCTCCAAACAAACTGATAATTTGTACAAGTCCCTTATCAGTTCTGTAATACTTAGCTTGCAGCTGTGAGGCAATTCACAGTCCTTCTTTCACAAAGTGAAACACACTTTGCTCTGGTTTAGTTTCAAAGCAGGGAAAAATCAGCACACAAAGGTCTAAGTCAGCAAGGCAGGCACGAAACACAACGATCAGATAATCCTCCACAATGGCCAAACCCACAGGCCGCTATTTATAGCAGCCTCACTAATTACCGCCCCGAGTCTGCGGAGAGGGGCGGCATACAAATCTAAATAAATACAATACCACAGCCCCACCCAACCACAGGTGGCCTCATTTTCTTTGATAATAATCTTTCAGTTGTTGCTGCCTATGCATCGCTCTCCGCATGCGTTGCTGTATCATTAACTCTTGTTCCAAATCCAAGGAGGAGCTAGATAATTGATCTCCTTCTGAGCTGTCTGTCACACTCTCCTCCTCCCTGTCACTCATGTCTTCTTGGTCAGAGGAGCCTTTCTCTGGTCTTGGTCAGCAGATTCCACCGGGAGCAAAACAGGCCTGTGGCATGTGGATGTCTCCTCCACATCCACAGTCCTTGGGGCAGGAGCTGGGCCAGAGCTAACCACAACATAGGGAGAAGACATTCAGCAACATGACCAGGAACTTAAGCCATTTACACCTTTATCAATCCACTTTATTACCACCACTTTGAACTGGGCCCAGAAATGAATAAATAGCGCAAATACTGAAGCACTATTGCAAATCCTTCTGAAATGGCTGTCCTGTACCAGGACCAGAGGTGGGTTCTTCCCGGTTCTATAGAACCAGTAGGAAACTAGTTGGGGACATCATGAATCCAGTTCTATTGGTGCCAGTCCGTGGCTGCCATCATCTTTTTTTTTTTTTGGTTATTTTTTGCTGGGTTTTGCTTCTGCGCATGCACAGAAGCTAAGTTTTAGGCCCTTTCAGGCCGCCATCTTCTTTGGGGGGCTGTTTACTATTTTTTGCTGGGTTTTGCTTCTGAACATGTGCAGAAGCAGAGTTTTTGGCACTGTACATGTGTGTACGATCGAAGTATGTGCCCATCCAAGTAACACGGCCATGTAGTGTACAATGCGCACACAACCACTCGGCGCAGAAGGAATTGAATCGGTGGCAAGATAAGTTAGAATTCACCCCCTGATCAGAAAGCAAGCAAGCTGACACATTCTGCAGTAACTGAGGTTTTTGAGTTATCTTTAAATGCAGCCACAAGTAGAATACATTGCAATAACCTAATTTGGAGCAATTTGGACATACATTACTACCATAGCCCTTTGCACCAAAAATGGTCATAAACAGGGCAAAGGTTCCTATAATACCAGAAGAAGCTATGTATGCCCTTCACTCCTCCACTCGAAATAGAATACCCTATGAGACTAGACTTTCAATCCTGGGCCTAGAAAGTTTAGAACTAAGACGCCTTAAACAAGATCTAAGTATTGCCCACAAGATCATATGCTGCAACGTCCTGCCTGTCGGCGACTACTTCAGCTTCAACCACAACAACGCAAGAGCACACAACAGATTTAAACTTAATATTAACCACTCCAAACTTGACTGTAAAAAATATGACTTCAGTAACCGAGTTGTCGAAGCATGGAACTCATTACCGGACTCCATAGTGTCATCCCCAAACCCCCAACACTTTACCCTTAGATTATCTACGGTTGACCTATCCAGATTCCTAAGAGGTCAGTAAGGGGCGAGTACAAGTGCACTAGAGTGCCTTCCGTTCCCTGTCCTATTGCTCTCCTATATCTCCTATACCTTTCTTCTATTCCTATATCTCTTCTTCTGTTCTTTCACTGATATTTTCTATTACTATATCTTCTTTTCTATTATTTCTTAGATATATTTTACTATGAGTATCTTCTCTATAACCTTCATCATGTATTTTACTATGTGTATATAGATATATACCCACTAAAACCCTCATTGTGTATTGTACTAACTAACTAACTAGCTAGCTAGCCAACTAACTAACTAACTAACTAACTAACTAACTAACTAACTAACTAACTAACTAACTAACTAACTAACTAACTAACTAACTAAACTAACTAAATCCTCGTGAAACCCCAGACTGTGGGCCTGTTCCTTCATGTAAATTTTAACCTCATTAGAGCTATCACTGGTGTTAACAATCAAATTTTTTCAACCCTCCTCTCCACCCCCCCCCCTTTAAACAGTTGGCATTCAATCTCATATAATCTCCAAACACCAGGCAGGAGTAACTTCATCATCTTAAGTATATTTACAGGTACAACTGGCATGGTAACTTTTCATGAACTCTGTGAGTAGTAGCTTCATGATCTCTCCCGATGGTTTAGATGCTAAAGGTCATGGAGGAATGGGTGGGGAGAGATTGTGTTCTGTGACACCACATTTATGGAGTGGCCAAGGACTTGTTTTTCTCTATGACTACCAAGTAAAATCACCTGCTGAAAAAAAAAAAGGAACCTCCCATCCCAGAGGTAGTCTTGGTTGATAATAGTGACGGCTCTAATAGGACTTGGAGGGATGTATTTATCACAACCAGTCCCTCACCACCAAAAAAAAAGTTATCCACTATAGAGGTCAATGCTGTAATCTGTCTAAAATTTGTTGCAATACTTTGCCCAATTCAAGCTTCTGTGTAATTGGTATTCCCACTGCCTAAAATCTTTTCAAATAAGAAGACTAAAATTCAGATATAAATTGTTCAATAAAGCCAGATCCAAGCATTCTTAATCTCAGATTAAGTTGGGATTAAGAGTTGCTTTCAGAGGAATTTGGGATTAAATCACAACTGATTACCCAAACAATTATTTGCATTAGAAAATGTGTGTATGTACAGATGTGTGAACAGGCTGCATCTCAAAGATCATAGAAAGTTCAGTATAATTGACAGGCTGCCTTTTCTTGGCTGCCTATTCTGGTTGGAATGCTCTATCCTGATCTATTCTAATGACATCATACAAGCCAACGCAGAAGCAAGGACAAACAAAATATCGTGTCCACATCACAGTCACAGTAGTAGTTCCGTGTAAAAAACTTAAAAGCAAAGGTAGGAACTGGAGATAGTGTCAATATTTCAAATAAAAATGGGGCAAAGAAATTAAGCAACAGTAGCAGACTGTGAGTAATCATCATAAATCATCATAAATCAAAGATCCAAGAGTTTAGATAAGAAGTAGTTTAGACTAACAATAGTTTAGGAAATGTTGGGGTTGTTATAGCTGCAGTTCAATATTGGTCTGTCCCAACTAAAGACAAGCAATAATGGATTTGCAAGAGCAGTGTACACTCTATTATATTGGTCAGTATTATTACAATGGTCCATCAACATTATTATATGAACTTTGCCTCAAATGGCTGAAGTAAGTGGAGTTTCAATAAAGTGGCTGAAGAAAAGAGTGTCTGCTACATATAAGGAATGCTCTAAAGTGGTCATTGAATAGTTTACTCACACGGCAGTCATAAACAAAATCTGCTACTTGTTATAGATGTTATAATGCAACTGATTGCTCAAAAGTCTCCAGTGTGTGTATGCGTGTAGTAACATGAGCACTCTCCCAGAACCTGAATCTAAGCAACCTAAATGGAGGGAGAGGTAGCTTCCTTAGATCAGGGATCCCCAATCACCAGTCCATGATCTTGTACTGTGCTGCAGCCAGTTTTGAACCAGGCCACAGAAGCAAGTACATGAACCTCCATTTGTGCGAGCGGAAGGCATTAATGTGTTTGCATTGGCATAAAACTATCTTTCCCCAACGCAGGTCTGTCAAGCCAGAAAGATTGAGCACTGCTGGCTTAGAGTTTCTTAGTCTGGGGCCACTAGTTAACCTCTTCAATGTTTGCATGTATTATAACTGCTCACCCATCTCTCCATATCCCATCTTCTCCAAATATTGAGAAGTTCAGATTATTTTTCCACCTCTTTACGTCAGGCAAATCCAGAGGTGGGCTGCTAAGGTGGAGCGGTGACGTGTGCTCGCCCCTGTGGCTCTGAGTGCTAGCGGAGTTCATGGCAATTATGCTACAATTACGCACAGATACGGAAGTGCCACGGGCGCACCTGCATGTCTGCACACAATTTCGCTACCTGCCCAGGTGCAGTAGCATAATTGCACTTGTCTCCGCTAGCACTCAGAGCCACGGGGCGAGCAGACCATTGGTTGATTGATTGATTGATTGATTGATTGATTTTATTTATTTATTTATTTGTTTGTTTGTTTGTTTGTTTGTTTGTTTATTTGTATGCCGCCCCTCTCCGTGGACTCGGGGCGGTTAACAACAGTGACAAAAAACAGAATGTAAAAATCCAATACTACAACAGCTAAAAACCCTTGTTATAAAACCAATCATACATACAAACATACCATGCATAAATTGTAGAAGCCTAGGGGGGATGATTATCTTAATTCCCCCACGCCTGACGGCAGAGGTGGGTTTTGAGGAGCTTATGAAAGGCAAGGAGGGTGGGGGCTATTCTAATCTCTGGGGGGAGTTGGTTCCAGAGGGCCAGGGCCACCACAGAGAAGGCTCTTCCCCTGGGCCCCGCCAACTGACATTGTTTAGTTGACGGGACCCGGAAAAGGTCCACTCTGTGGGACCTAACAGGTCGCTGGGATTCGTGCGGCAGAAGGCGGTCCCTGAGATAATCTGGCCAGGTGCCATGAAGGGCTTTATAGGCCATAACCAACACTTTGAATTGTGACCGGAAACTGATCGGCAACCAATGCAGACTGCGGAGTGTTGGTGTGACATGGGCATATTTAGGGAAGCCCATGATAGCTCTCGCAGCTGCATTCTGCACGATCTGAAGTTTCTGAACACTTTTCAAAGGTAGCCCCATGTAGAGAGTGTTACAGTAGTCGAGCTTCGAGGTGATGAGGGCATGAGTGACTGTGAGCAGTGACCCCCGTTCCACCTTAGCAGCCCACCTCTGGGTAAATCTATAGCATTCCAAAATTTTGCTTTCATAAAAATTCTAAGGCTCTCCTGCTGTTCCAATAAGGAGCAGCACTTTAAAGGGTTCAGTCAGTAGGGAAAGATACTATAGATTAGGTGAGCAGAAAGAGTTAGAAATTCCGTGGCAGTTCAGCTGATTGGGACACAAAGTCTTTTTTAAAAAGCCTCCAGCCTAAAAGTACAAATGTCTGTTTCTTGATGAAATAATTAAAAGCAAACAAACCTGTGGACCTACAGTCTTCCATTTGGCATTTCCCAATCAATACATGGGAACACTTAGTAAAAGCACTGTGACAGAGAGAACACCTTTTATTACACAGCAGAGTTCACCAGCTTGAAGTAATTGCTACATACATGCTTTAGAAAAATATTCAGAGGTGTTTTCCCCACCACCACCCTCTCGTTCTGTGAGCAAGCAGAGCACTCACTGATGCATTGGAACTTCTTTTTCCATTTAGCATTTTAAGTACCTAATTAGAAACCCGACACATGAACCAAAGAACACACCAAGTTGTTTTAGGTTATACAAAACCATCAATTATGATTATTACCAATGATATATTAGAGTATCGGATGATAGTTTTTGCTAATATCTTCTGTTTTATCAAAGTAAGATTAATTGGAGATGGTTTATTTTTGAGTCTCAGAAACACAATAGGAATTCCTATTTTTGGAGGATACATGAAAAAGCAGCAAGATTTTGGTTTTTTGCCTGAATCCAGGACTTTCAATATTCTGCTTCAAGAGTCTGCAACTAGACTCTAGGATATCTTAGATTTACACTCAATTCAAGAATCAAAAAATTGTGTTCAGGACAAGGGAAACCACTAGAATAACATCTGGATCTCTTTATTTTCCGAATCAGAGCTACATTTTGGCTTTTCAGATATCCCTTAGTTCTCTTTTAAGTCTTTTTATTTCAAATTCCTATGAACTGGGCCTATAATACTGGTGGATGTTTTGTTCACTTTATCTTATTTTATCTGTTTACGAATGGGTACAATACAGAGAAAGGGGAGGCTAGAAGGTTACTGTTAAATCAGTTCACTGATTTAGAGCACAAAAGAGCATTAATTATTATTGAATCAAGCCAGATGTTTATGCTAAGCTGATGATTTCAGTGAATGTCATTTTAAATCTCTGCAAAATACTGTCTCAGTCATTTCCAAATGTGCGAAGGTTTGCAGTCATTCAAAATGCTTTTAAAATGTGTCTTTTTATAAAACTGTGCATGGTTTCTGACATCTATTTATTGTCATAATGAATTATGACAATTATATGAACACCTCGTAATATTTTATAACTTTAATTTGGGGAAAGCTTATCCAAATAAAATGAGAATCTGAGATGACCAGTAGAATGTGTATTATGACAACAGCTGCTTTCACTTACGTCAATTGATTAAGACATTCATATTTCTTATGGATATTTTTTATTCTTCATTTTGTTTGTTTTTCAATTAAAACTCTAATTAAAATGCAAAATGCTAGATCCTATTATGAAGACAAATCGGAAAGTACAATTTCATTGTTGAAAACAATTTTTCTCCTTTCAGTCTGAAGATTCATGTGTCAATATTGTAGATGAACTGTTAATTACAAAATCAATTAAAAATTATTTCTAAAAACAGTCACGCATCCTGGCTCTCGTGGGGACAATTTGGGCAGAAGGACTCATCTCACTAGGACCGCACCAAATCACAAGTCGTCATCCACAAGTAAGCAAAAGCAATCTGGTTTTTCATTTTTCAGCGCGGCTGAGCCCAGCCTGAGATTGATCGTCACATATGGCCCCAGAAAACAAACTGTCAATACCTTGAAAGCTGCAGAATTTGAACAAATAGCCATCCGCCCATTCAAGCCACTCATTGCATCCCATTTAACAGATTTTATTGACAGTTTCCTTCTTGTAATTAAAGGGAAAACTACTGGCCAGCAACCAAGATAAAGTTCAAAGATAGGGTCAAAACAAAAGCAGATGGAGGAGCACGGTGTGACTGTCAATGGTACATAGCATCAGAGCATGTTATCGACACACAGGTATCTAATTATCGGCACGTCATTAAAGAGGGATCTATCATGAACTTTATGCAAATGCTAAGAGGGACTTAAGACCACAATAAAGTGTTAGAGAGGCACAAAGGAAAAAACAACAAAGAACAAACGATTTTTCACTTATCAAACACTGGCTCGGTGTTTCAGCACTTTTAAGTTCAAATGCAGAGCGGAATCATTTCTTGAATTCTTAGCCTTCTCCTTCTGAACAAGTTACGTTAGGCATTTAACCAACTAGCACAAAACAGTCACATTTGTACAGTTTCTAACAAGGTTAAAACATGACTTGCTCCCTTTCTCTAACAAAACCAGAGTTCACCTTCGGTATTGAGTTCACAGTGTTTAGTAGCTAGATTGAAGTAGATCATATATTGCATTTAGTCATGGGCCCTTCCATTCTAGTGGGTTTTAGCAGACTGATTAGACTTATCTGGATTATGAAATGGATTTAAGCAGAATGACATTTATGTTTATTGAAAAGCATCTTTGCTGTTAATACTGCCTGAATTTTACAGCATCTTTTAACCAAATTGGAAACTCAGAGTAAACAAATATTTATAATCACAGATCTTTCCCTTAATTTGAACTACCTGGTTTCTAGCCATTCAGCACTATTCTGCAGTAGTATGATTAACAATGTCTTGTTCTCGAGACAGTCGTATTTAGAAACTGTCATGCAGAAGGTATTAGAGGAAGGGGGGAAATGACATGAGCCATCATGCCAATCTGCCAACCTGAATTAGCAAGCGCGATAGCTTTGAGGGTGACAAATTCTTCTTTCTCCAGCTTCATGCTCTTGTATTTTTTTACCAGTTGCAGGATGGCATTGTTGAGGTCAAGAAGGCCTGCTAATTTAGACTGGTCTTCATCCATAATATAGTCTTCAGCGTAGACAAGCTCATCCTCAAAGGAAAGTGACCGGTACACTACGCCCAGAATTAAAATCTCCATCCAAGCACTCTGCAGAAGGCTCATCTGGTCAGCAAGCGATAAAGTGGAAAATCCTAAAGCGGGAAGGAAAGTACACAGAAACATAATTAAAATTGTACTGGGCCCTCCTAATTCTGCCTTGTAACTTTACCCTTGTGCTTGTTTTTTATTATGTAAGTCAGCAATGTGTATTTACAGATTCTGCCCTCTCAGATCTTTCCTATCAGCAGACATAAAATAGTTAAAACAAAAGCACTTCAGATTAAAAAAAAAACAATTATCTCGATAATTTTAGATAGAGAAGCCTGTTGTATTTTATTCAGTATTTAAGAATGCATTTCCTCAAATAAATTGTCGAGACTTGTTACCCTGATTCAGTAGCATCTAATATGGCCTATATCAAATCTGGAAACAATAATTGCAACGGCTGAAAGAGAAAGAATAAAAGGTTTGACAGCGCCTGTAATCTTATCTACACTGTTACTTACCACAGAGTAAGCCTCGCTTGAATCCAGTTACTTCTGCATAGCCTTCATACTATATTTTAAAGATTTCAAGGTCTCCCTTGAAAGCAGAGTGTGTTTTTTTTAAACAAAAATGGGGGAAAAAATCATTTTAAAAGGAGAGGTAATTTGATACCTTAATAGAATTAAGTGATGATCACAACAACCAAGCAAAGTGCTTTTTGAACTTCAACCTCAGTAAGACCTACCCTTTCCAGAAAAGACGCTAATTACTTCTATAATAGCTTCTGCCTCCACCACACTGCTCAAATAACAGAATGGCACATTAAAGTGCCAAGTGAATAGTAATCACACCATCACTTTGAGAGAGGGAAGGAGGGAGAGAGAGAGAGAGAGAAAGGGAGAGAGGGAGGGAGAGGGAGAGAGGGAATATATATAATAACTGCTTCTTAATGAATTTAGGATTTGCTTTTGTTTCACTATCTCTCCTTTCCTTTTTAATAGGATCACTAAGGGCAAACCTCTTTATAGCCATGCCTTTTCAGGCACCTTTTTACAGTAGCGGTTAATTTATTATCTCTGCCTGACAACGCTCCTATCACAAGAGGTCCCAGTGAAGGGGAGAATTCCTGGCCTATCCATGAAATATCATACTTGGCCAGTTGGCACCTGCAACCACCCGGGAGTTAATAAAATCATCAAAAGGGATTAGTCAAGCTTCTCTTAAAGGGGTGGGACGGGACTTAAGACATGTATAAGCTCTTTGTGTGTGACTTAGGGAGCTGCTCATATGTGCACTGACAGGGATCCTACAGAGAAGAACAGGCCTTGATTGTTTGCTGCTCATTTATCTTAAAACACACAGAATTTTGCCAAAACACCGTGGTGAAAACAAGAGGCACAAGAATTACACATCCATTTAGATTCCTAGGACTTGGAACCAAACGTGTTCCGATGAAAAGAAATCAAAAGTCTCTCCAGGCCAGGAGATATGCGTTAAAAGTGACGGGCTTTATCGAGATGCTCTCCTTTTCATTATTTCTTATTTACATTTTTCCATACTGTATTCTGTTCTTTATTTATAAGAGGATGCATGTCATGTCCCCAAAAGAAGATCAACCACATCAAAGCCAATCTCTTTGAAAAAAAATGACAAGGGGCTAGCCCCACGCTTCTTATGGGAAATGGAAGGAAATGAAACAGAAATAATAATTTGAAAGGGTCTTAAAATGGAAGGCCTATTTGCAATTAGCTCTAGCCTCTCTCTCTCTCAAGAAGCAGATGGACAGAGAACGTTGCCTGCAGCAGTGTCCTGCCTGACAGCCCCATTCTCCCTCCCAGACACTGCTGTTAGTAAATAGATTTACACATTCTCCAATCTCCACACATCTTTCTGCCGAATAATTAAAAGCAGGGATGATTAGTTTATTGAGTGGAAGGAGGAACTTTTTTATTGAGGTCCGTCCATGATTTTTATCAGGGCCAGCACTTTTACGGTTGTCATGAGGGTGCAGGCATCCAATTTTTCTTATCTGCCTGATTAATACAAACGCTGTTTCAGGACGCATTAATTAACAGATACAAATCTACGTTCTCATGGAAGGATCAATACGGAGAAGAAAAGAGGCATCAATGTGAATTTAGTGCTGATGATGGAGAAGGCACTCTATTGACATTTACGTGCATGGAAACTTTAAAGTCAGGAGAGCCCTTTGTCCCTACGATTTACAAAGTAACAGTGCTTTTTAACTATAACCATGTTTCACACACTTCAGGGGCATTTAATTAAGCAAATAAATAAATAAAAAAGCAATAAAATCTCTAAAGAGGTTTCAATTTCAATCATTTTCCTTTCTCTTCCTCCCAAAGCTTCTCCACTTTCCTGCTTTTTTATTTATATGCTAATTTGCGCATTTTACTTTTTATTTTTTAATTTAAATTACAGTGGGATTTGCTAGCAATTATAGTAGCTAACAGGCATTCAAACGTTAAAAAGGATTCTCCAGTGCTAACTCCATTTCTTTATGAAGGGATATTTGGTCAGACTTTTTTTTTTAAAAAAGTGTAAATCGCTTTTCATTCCTTCAGTTTTTCATACTTCTATATAATTTTCCAGGACAGCTTTTTCCTCCTTCAGGAAATATGTTGCCCCTAATTTTGAATGAAACATTTTGTTTATGTCAATATAAAATACATAGGCATGCCCACATGTGCAGTTTCTTCTTTTTTCACAAATGGAAATAAAATGCAGACGATGGAATTTTTAGGCCATGAGTTCCTTGCCTGTCCTATGGTCATTAGCAACAGTCATATCTATTTTCAAAAAAGGTGGCCCTGGCCTTGTTGAGAATTATAGACCAATCTCCCTTTGCTGCATTGCCTGTAAAGTCACGGAAACCATCATAAACCAATCCATCTCCCTCCACTTAGTGACGAATAACTTACTCTCTAATAAGCAATTTGGTTTCAGGAAAAATTTGTCATGTAATCTGCAACTCATACGTTGCAAAAACATTTGGACATCTCAATTTGATCAGGGTAAAGCAATAGTTGCAATCTACATAGACTTCTGCAAAGCCTTTGATTCTGTGGTACATGACAAACTTCTGTTAAAATTACGTTGTTATGGCATTTCGGCACAAATGGATAGCTGCAGTCCTATCAAACAGGCAACAAATAGTTAAAATTGGAAATGCTATATCAAACCCATCACCAGTTAATAGTGGTGCTCCCTCAAGGCAGGACCAACACTTTTTCTGCTGTACATAAACCACCTTTGTGATGCTATTGTAATCAGCTGCATCCTCTTTGCCGACAATGTAAAATGATTTAACATCCTACCCTACAAAATGGCCCAGATTATGTATCTGAATGGTCAAACAATTGGCAACTCCAAATCTCTGCTAAGAAATGCTCACTCCTGCACATTGGCAATAAAAATCAGAATATCAAATACAAGCTGGATGGAAACAATCTAAAAGGTGACCCACACTCTGTCAAGGACCTTGGTGTGCTAATTTCAAAAGATCTAGGCTCTAGATCTCACTGTAACAACATTGCTAAAATCAACTTATTTTCTCTCTGGTAACGTTATACTTCTAACTAGGGCATACAAAACCTTTGCCAGACCTATCCTTGAATACTGCTCACCTGCCAGAAACTCACACTGTATTTTTGATATTAATACATTAGAGAGGGTCTATAAGAAGAGTACTCAGCTCCTCTGCTCACAATAAAATTCCTTATTCCAGACTTGAAATTTTAGGCCTGGATAACCTTGAAATACACAGTCTACATTCTGACATAAGCTTAGTATAAATCTACCTTAATGTCTGTTCTGTCTGGGTCTCTCCAGAAGCCAACACCAAACCAAAAAGAGAAGCCAGACACACTGGTAAAAAGCAAAGGCAGTTTATATAATTCAAAGCAAACACAGGTAACAGAAAGTGTTCTTACAGACAGAACACGCTGGAACTTCACAGAGGTTTCACGAAGGCCATGAAATAAAACAGGATTCTTGCTGTCAAAAACAACCCTGGAGATAACAAACCCACGCCTCCCCCAAGTCTTCCAGACTTCTAGGCCACAAGCCAAGATCAGAGACGCTGAGAAGCAAAGCAGGGTCACAGAACTTCCAGTTGATAACGCTCCACAAGGCTGCAAGGGCGGGCCTGCCTTTTAAACCCTGCTGAGGAGAACCACACCCAAACCCAGCTGTTGCCAATTCAGTGATGCAAATACCTTTCTAATTGATCCCGTCTCTGAGCTGCACGTCGCTGTCTCATGTCAATTATAGCCTGTGCTCCTTCATCCAATGAGTCCAGGCTACTAGCTGGGGAGAGCACCCCCCCCCCGGGGCTCTCAGGCTGCTCTCCCTCCTCCTCTTCCTGACTTTCCTCTCCCCCGTCTGCCTGGTCCTCCCCCTCCTGTTCACTGTCCTCCTCCTCCGGGCATGGATCCAGCAGAGACGCAGCCGGTCCCTGAGGAGCCTCAGGCTGAATCACAACAATGTCCTACCTGTTAACTACTTTAATTTCAACTGCAATAACACCAGGTCTATAAATAGCTATAAACTAAATGTATTCTGCTCTAATCTTAACAGCAGAAAATACAACTTCTACAATAGAGTAGTAAATGTCTGGAACACTTTACCTGATCCTATTGTTAGTTTCTATAACCCCCATACTTTTTACCTTAAACTGCCTGGACCTTACACATTTCTTAAGAGGTCCCTAAGGGGTGTGTGTGCATAAGCACACCAGCGTGCCTACTGTCCCTGTCCTACTGTACCCATTTGTATGTACTCATTTTATATGTTTATGGCTATATTTTGCTTCTTTATATCCATTTATTTGTGCCATTTTTTCATGTGTCCTGTTTCCTTGAACTTGTTCAGGGGTGAAATGTTTGCGGTTTGCTCGTTCCTGTTGGTCATCGGAAAACCGGTTGCAAGGGTAGTGCAAGGCTCCACCTACCTGCCCGGATGCCACCATTGGGATTCTTTTACCCTCTGTGCATGTGAAAAAGAACCCAATTGTCCAGGTAGGTGGGAGGAACCCCACACTACCTTCGTGACCGGTTGGCACACGCAAACCGGGAACATTTCACCCCTATACTTTTTTGACAAATAAAATAAATAAAAAATAAATGTTATTTATGTATAATTAGTAAAATCATATTTTATTACTAGGTATCCGATGTAAATCTTTATTCTTGATTGTGATGGTGGAAAATACCAGAGATATTAAAACCTAACTTTACATCTGTGCTTTAATTAATAACATTAAACTTAAAATATGTTTTCTGTTGTTTAAAAAAGCAAGCAAGAACCATAACAATTCAGTAACATAAAATACTGTTACTTAAAGTAAAAGGGCCTGCAGGACAAACCAATGTGAGGGTTCATTTAAATATGCTGTAATCTGTGAAAAAAATACCAGCCATTGTAATAAACCACAGTATAATGAGGGGGATGAGACAAATATGCATGTCTTCATAAAAAGTGATCTTTTAAAACCATATAAATCTCCAAACTTTACATGAACCTGTTTCCCATTGACCATTTAACATTTTCCTGCCACACAGCCCGGAGCTTTAACCAAATCTAGAAGATAGTGCTTTGCTAGTGTTGCCCTGAACTTTGAATTTTGTCACACCCGCTCCGTTAATCCTAATCATTTGACAAGTCATAATTTTAAATCTTCAACTATATTATGGCTTAAAAAAAAATACATTCCAATACACAGTAGTGCACCCCCCCCCCCAAAAGCAGACCAATTCCATGCATGCTGCTGACAACTTTGATCCCTCTTCATCTCTTTCTTCATGTCAGTGCCATTTAATGTATCTCAGGCATTTTGCTAGCAGAATGGCTCTGTACCTTGACCTGCAGTTAAATAACATGTTTATTTGCGAGACAGTGTGCTCCGAGTAAACCAGATGACAGTTTGGAATAACATCATTTGGAAGGATTGAAAAGCTTCTCAAGAATCAGGTAGCCAGAGGTCATAGGCTGGAAGGAAGCATGTGCTGTGCCAACCCTTCCTGCCATCTTCTACTTGAAATTCATATATTTGATGGTGATGCCATGGGCACTTGTCAAGACAACCCAGCCCTTTATCCATTCTTTTTCTCGCTTACTTTCTGCCCCTTCCTCCCCCCCAACCCCAATCCCCCACCATCTCTCTTTTAGTCTGGCAAACTGATGCTCTTTGCAGTCAACTTAGAAAAAAGGCTAAGCATTTGAAAGTGTGAAGGGCAAAAAATATCTGACGGCTAGTCTTCAAAAATACACTTCCATTTCACAAAGCATAAATGTTTGTTTCTCAAGTCCAGTGTTGACAGAAATAGGCTGCAGTGCAGGCATAAGAAGTTAACCCCTACAAGGCATTTTCTTCCACTTTAACGATGCTGAATGCAAACCGATATCATTCTATGCAGTTTCTTGTAAACAGCCATAAAACAAGGGCAATGATTTGTGGGCTATCTCTCGCCTCCCCATCTACCTCTCTTTCTCAGTAGATTGCACTGTTGCTATAAATAGAGAGTTTTTAACCAAAAAAGGACCTTCCACTTCATTGGTAATTAGAACCTAATGACTCTCCGTTATCACAAAGTATGCATGGAGATGAGTTAGCAAGTTGCCTGATTCTTTCCTTCTGTCTTCATTACCTTATATTCATAAAGCTCTATAAGAAAATAAAATATAGATGGCAACAAAGCCCTTGGTGTTTCTCCCACACAAACCCGCCACAATATTCTGTCTAGTGAAATTAATTCTTCAGCCGCAGTGCATTTGTGTGGCTATATAGTACATATTCTTTTAAAACAGACTGTTTTGCCCAGTTGCTTTTCATTTGCTTCTTGCATAGCAGACATCCCTAAGATAACAAGCCTAAATCATTATCATTCCCAAAGACACCCTTCTACAGTCTATTTAGGATTTTATAGACACTGGAGGCACATTTGCGGTTTATCTACAGTACCCTTAGCATGCCATTAAAAAAAAAAACAATTATACTGTTACAAGAGCACTGGCAAAATATTACAGTATCAACAATTGGAAAGGAATGCCAGTTGCTGTATTCTCTGCCTTTGTCTCTGATCCTTTCCATTTATTTGAATTCTTTTGTTCCATTCTGGAAATAAAATACACTACAAGCATCTAATACCTATTGGTCACAGTCCAAATCCTCAAAGCGTGCAGAGGATTCCTGCTTTTTTACTTGAGAGAAAATGCTCTGTGCAGGCACAAATTTGTATTATGTGCACCACATATTTCTCTACTAACAGAATAGGTCTATGTCAATTGTGACGTTAGGTGTCATTTACCTATTTCAAATGATAACTTTATATTTTGTCTTGGTTTTTGTCCCACTGGAAATGAAAGGATTAAAAAGAAATAATTTAAATAACAACAGGACAAGTTACTTTAATTCTTTAAATAAAGAAAATGGACTAAAGACATTCTTAGATAATTTTCAATAGAAAAATCTAACATAACAGAATCATTGCTATTTAGACAGTGTTATATATTATTTAATCTGCCCAAATTTGTTTAAAAAAGTAGAATTCTAGCTTTCTGACCAGAAGTTTTGTTTTGTTACACTATTAACCTGGAAACAATACAATCTGAGCAGTAGAAAACCAGGAACCTGGTAAGCACCTTTTAGGACAAACAAATTGTATTAAATGGCATTGCTTCTGTGAGCTGTAGTTCACTTCATCGGATATATAGCCTAGAGGTTCTGGTTTCATTTTGGAGCTTTCCTGACCTATTTCTATCAAACTATAACATTTATTAAAAGAAATGAGATTTTAAATAAAATTATATAAAAGAGAAATACGAGATTCAGCTGTTTGAAATTGGCTCACCAATGATCGGCCGAAAAGAAGCTGTTAGAATTGAAAACATTTATTTTATAACTTGTTCCAACTCAGTCATTGAAATAATTGTGAAATGATTTGTTCTGAGAAGTTCTGTGATTATGTTTCATGAGCTGCATCAGCTAGCTATGTTATGTCTAGAAACGTATTTATTTTATGGAAAGTAGCAATGCGTTAATCCTTTATATCCTTGGTTAATCCACCTTTTATTCAGGAGGGACATCATGAGACCTTATGAACAAATTTCTAGTTATACAAGAATGGTCCCCTTCTTAAGAGCCCCTAACATTGACATTTTCATCTTCATGTGTCCAAAGTCGCCTTAGGGGCTTTCATCTTCATGTGTCCAGAGTCCTTAGGGAATTGAGCAGCATACAAATTGAACTAATAAATAAATAAATAAAGGAAATAAAATCCACATATATACACATGTTGCAAAGTATTATTCAGCTTTCATACTTACAATGGTGTGCAATTTTGTATATGGAACATGGTATAATATTTCATATAACATGCATACGGTCAGGCAGATAATATTGCTCTATTAACAGATTCTAAAGTATCTTTGTATAAACAGGATATATTCCATTTACATGTCAATCACTATTGACTTATATATGACAACCACCTTCAGACAATTATTATTCAATAGGTACTTGCCTAATAGTCAACAAAATAAATTGAAAGTAAAGGAGTTGTATTATTCTGCAATGTTGTAGGGCCGGGCTCTAGATAGCGTTGCATCTATGCAGCCTCTCTTCACCCATTGCTTCTGACTGTCCCAATGGTTCATGAAGGAGTTATGGATCTTAAAAAGGATTAACAGATGTCTAGAGTACTGCTAAAGGAAAACTAAGGATGACTCCAACCAGATACAGCTTAGAGCCACTATTAAGGTCTATCTTGTGGTGGTAACGGGAGCAAAACAGCATTATTTATCTGCTTTTCTTGCATCTGCAGAGTGTTGCCACCACAACTCTGTTCTGGGTCATTGGGTTCCTTCTGGGACAGGGGAGCTTAGCTGATCATCTTCAGAGTCACATAGTGGAATATGCTCAACACTTAGTGGAAAAAGTCACTCAGATTTGTTTCCAGCTGAAACCCACACATGGTACAAGTCCATGTGGGATGCCCAGGCAATGGTCTTGCCCAGTTATCTGGGAACAGTTTAATCCTGTTGGACCTGAATGAAATGGACAGGGCCCTCGATGCTATCAGTTCAACTACTGTAAATTAAATACTTATCCTGCTTGGTTGGTGAAAAGCCAGGATGGCGACTAGCAGGTGGGTTCAAGCAGCAATAAATTCCTCTGCCACAGGAGACATTCCTCTGGCCTTTTAAGGAGGCACTAATTTTGCCCCTCTTTTTTAAAAAAAATAATAATAATCACTTGATTCTCCCTGCATTGACAACATTTTCAGTTTTCCATTTCCCATTTTAAGGTGGGTTGCTTGGCAGCTGCAGAGAGTTCTGATAACACAGTTTATCTGGACCTCCTTCCAGTCAGAATTTAGGCCTGGTTATGGGACAGAAATGACATTTTATTTTATTTTTTTATTTTTATTTATTCGATTTTTATGCCGCCCTTCTCCTTAGACTCAGGGAGGCTTACAACATGTTAGCAATAGCACTTTTTAACAGAGCCAGCCTATTGCCCCCACAATCCGGGTCCTCATTGTATTGATAACACTTAGTTTAAAAAGGTTTAAAAATTCTCTCTGCCCACAAAGCTTTTCATGAAGAATCCATTCAAAGCAAAAATCTTCCACCAATCACCATTATGCTGCTTAATTTCAAGGTCTGACTCTCCTAGTTTGTTGCTAGAAGGCTTATGTATACAGACTTCACATTGCAGAATTCTTCTAATTATTACAATTGTTAGACAAGGCTGTAAGATGATGAAAACTACTTTAGCAGCAAGAATATTGATCATATTCTTTGTGTCATATCTTTGCCTGGGAAAGAATCATATCACCTCTGAGGCATGACACCACTGTTGAAACACAACCAAAGCCATCAACATGGCCAAGGGATTTAATAAACTGAATATAAACAAATTGAGAACATAACAAACCAAGATCAGTAACACAGCTGCGAAATATATTTGCTGGATCTTTGTGATTTCAAGGAAAGCCACAACTTTGGGAGATGAAGAAAATAGGGATTTGGTTACTGGATCTATTGATTAACTAATGTGTCATCACTTCAGAATCACGATCAAACTGCTTTGGGATGACTGCCAAGGACACTTATGACACAAGCCAGTCACTAGTACTCCCTGTTAGCGACTACATCACTTTTAACAACAACACAAGAGCATGCAATAGATACAAACTAAATGTAAATTGCTCCAAACTAGACGGCAGAAAATAGGATTTCAGCAATAGAGTGGTCAATGCCTGGAATTCACTACCGCACTCTGTTGTTTTCTCTCCCAATCCCAAAATCTTCAACCTTACATTATCTACAAAAGACCTCTCCCCTTTTCCCCAAGTTGTTGCAGCAATCCAAATACAATAACAATAATAATCATCATAGCTTCCATTCTGCAACAATACTTTTACCACATTTACTTTTACTACTACTTTATCCACGTCTGCCTATCCCAGGTCCTTGGTGCTTGGACCAAGTGGATAAAAATGCCAAATCCAGTCTCAAAAGCTGTCTGTATATGCAATCAACTATAACAACAATATCTGAGACTTAACAACTGTTAGCAGGAAGTCTGGACACTGAACATGTCTCCGTATATGTGGAAACAGCAAAATAGAAGAGAAAGGCCTGAGAAAACCCAAATATAAATACTTGCAAATAGAAACAGAAACTGAGGCAAAGGCAAGCAAAGAGATATCGATAATGATAGATGTTTTAGCTGCAATCCCAAAACTTCTGGAGCATCACTTGAATGTCACTGGCATTGACAAAAATTATCACCTGTCAATTGCAAAAAGGTAATTTGCTCTGAATAGCTTACATCCTGCAAGAGTACCTTTAATACCATCAAACATTGGCCTATCTCAGGTCCTTGGGAATTCTGCCTTCTAATTCTACATTAGTGTGAACTGAACTAAGCTTTATTTAGAAAACTGAATCTGATAAGATTCCATTTGCTAGTGAGTATAGAACTTGTAGTTCATCACAACATTGCTTTGAAATGGAAAATTTGGAAAAGGGTATTTTCTCCTCAACCTTTTCATAATCTCTCCATCATCCCAGATAGTGGAACAGTAGCTGGGCCAAATTATTTTGTGGTTTTAAGTGGAATCTAAAGAACATTTGTCATCTTAGAAACATAGAAACATAGAAGATTGACGGCAGAAAAAGACCTCATGGTCTATCTAGTCTACCCTTATACTATTTCTTGTATTTTATCTTAGGATGCATGTTTACATTCAGTTACTGTGGATTTACCAACTACGTCTGCTGGAGGTTTGTTCCAAGCATCTACTACTCTTTCAGTAAAATAATATTTTCTCACGTTACTTCTAATCTTTCCCCCAACTAGCCTCAGATTGTGCCCCCTTGTTCTTGTGTTCACTTTCCTATTAAAAACACTTCACTCCTGAACCTTATTTAACCCTTTAACATATTTAAATGTTTCAATCATGTCCCTCCTTTCCCTTCTGTCCTCCAGACTATGCAGATTGAATTCATTAAGTCTTTCCTGATAAGTTTTATGCTTAAGACCTTCCACCAATTTTTAGCCCATCTTTGAACCCGTTCAATTTTATCAATATCTTTTTGTAAATGAGGTCTCCAAAACTGAATACAGTATTCCAATGTGGTCTCACCAGCGCTCTATACAGCGGGATCACAATCTCTCTCTTCCTGCTTATAATACCTCCAGCTATACAGCCAAGCATTCTACTTGCTTTCCCTACCGCCCGACTGCACTGTTCACCCATTTTGAAACTGTCAGAAATCACTACCCCTAAATCCTTCTCTTCTGAAGTTTTTGTTAGCACAGAACTGCCAATACAATACTCAGATTGAGGATTCCTTTTGCCCAAGTGCATTATTTTACATTTGGAAACATTAAACTGCAGTTTCCATTGCTTTGACTGCTTATCTAGTAAAGCTAAATCATTTGCCATATTACAGATGCCTCCAGGAATATCAACCCTATTGCACACTTTAGAGTCATCGGCAAATAGGCAAACCTTCCCTACCAACCTTCCCCTATGTCACTCACAAAGATATTAAAAAGAATAGGACCCAGAACAGACCCTTGTGGCACACCGCTTGTAACTAGGCTCTGCTCAGAATACTCGCCATTAACAACAACCCTCTGATATCTATGCTTCAGCCAACTACAAATCCACTGACCTATCCAGGAATTAAGATCCAGGGATCTTCTAGGTTTACTGTATAAATATTAAACTCCTGATTCAGAGATGAATCCTACTATTTATTTACAAAAGAAAGAGGTACCAATTATTTGGGATTATTAATATTAATATTACATGGAGGTTTTTCACCATTTCATTCAGGACATAAGTCTTACAGTAAAACCCTTTATCCCAAATCTATTCCACACAGAGTTTAAAAGTCCAATTGTTTCACGGTCTATTTTTTTATGAGCTAAAAACATGGTTTATATTCCCCTTTTTATTTAAATTGTACCTTTATGGTCCTTTCATCTTTCTTTACATGTAGGGTTCATAGAAAGTATAAATGGTTTCTAACAGAGACCAGGAAAACTTCTGACCATAAACACCTTTCCAACAAGCCCCACAGCAAGTGCAACAAAAGAGACAGAGAAACCCAGGGCTTTTATCGCCATATGATTTTCATCTCCCTGGAACAAGAGCAAAGAGCTAGTATGGCAATGAAAATGCATTCACACCGCACATCCTTCTCAATCCATTAAGAACAATGAATTCTCACTAAGCTAGCGTCCACTTGTCAGAAATATCTGTACCAGTGAATTCATGCAGCAGGACTAAGCAAGGAAGATTCACAGCAATTTGAAAACAGCAAATTAGACATTTACGAACAGGAAGGACGCTTGCCTAGTGTGATCTCTCACACTCAAAACTGTACAAAAAAGTGTTAATGTAATTTAAATGCCAGTTAGATATATTTCAGTGGACACAAAGACACATATCTTCCACTAAGACTTACATAATAAACGTCAGGAAGAACAACTTGAAAAACAAGTTGAATGTTTGGTGGGGGAGAGACAAGGAGTAGTCTCAAATCTGCAGCACTCAAAGTTCCTATGGATATATTAAAAGTTGGATAGTTTCATGCCTAAGTCCAGCTGCTAAAGTCCTTTGGATCCACAAATATCATAAAAGAAATATTTAAAAAATCTATTTGCATTATTTGCTTTTATAAAGAAGCCTTTTAGGAAAGGAAGGGATTACAGTGGAACCCCGACATAAGAGCTGCTCTACTTAAGAGCAACTCGAGATAAGAGCTGGGAGGGGAGAGATATTTTTGTTCTACTTACAAGCCCAAATTCGAGATACAAGCACCAAGGAGCTGTCTCCTGAAGCCAAACGCTAACTTCCGCGTTCGGCTTCAGGAGACAGCTGCGAAGCGGCGCGCGTGTTTTAAAAGGTTGCAGCCGGCCTGGGGGGCTCGGGGGGGTGCTTGCAGCTTTCTTTCTTGCTCTTTTTCTTTCTCTCTTTTACCTTCCCTTCCTCTATTTCTTCTTTTCTTTCTCCTTCCCACCTTCTTCCCTCCCTCCCTCCCTTCACTCATTCCTCTCTTACTCTCCCCTTTCATAAGTTTCCTTGCTTCCTTCCTCTGTTCCTGTCCCTTCCCCCTTTCTTTCTTTCTTTCTTTCTTTTTCTTTCTCTCTTTTACCTTCCCTTCCTCTATTTCTTCTTTTCTTTCTCCTTCCCACCTTCTTCCCTCCCTCCCTCCCTTCACTCATTCCTCTCTTACTCTCCCCTTTCATAAGTTTCCTTGCTTCCTTCCTCTGTTCCTGTCCCTTCCCCCTTTCTTTCTTTCTTTCTTTCTTTTTCTTTCTCTCTTTTACCTTCCCTTCCTCTATTTCTTCTTTTCTTTCTCCTTCCCACCTTCTTCCCTCCCTCCCTCCCTTCACTCATTCCTCTCTTACTCTCCCCTTTCATAAGTTTCCTTGCTTCCTTCCTCTGTTCCTGTCCCTTCCCTCTTTCCTTCCTTCCTTCCCACCCTCCGTCCATTCATTCACCCATTCCTCTCTTGATCGCTTAAAGCCGGTCCCTGGTGCAAAAAGGGTTGGGGACCTCTGTCCTACAGGATTGGGTGGCAGAGAAGTTGAACATATGTAAATTTAAAAGTTTAAGAAAGTTTACAAGTTAAGTGAAAGAAACTTCATTATTCATTTATATGTACATGTACATTTCTTCATTAAAAACATGTCTTTCTGCATAATTTAGACTAACTTTGTGAGTTTTTTGAGGGCTGGAACCAATTAAAATTATTTACATTAATTCCTATGGGGAAAAGTCGTTCGAGATAAGAGCTGCTCGACTTAAGAGCCCAGGTCCGGAACGAATTAAACTCGTATCTCGAGGTACCACTGTACTGTACTTCTTCCACTCTCTTCAGAAATGCAGATTTCAGGCTTAATATCCCTGCTGTTCTATTAGAATGGTGCCTATATACTTAAAATTGCAAACACTCTTAAAACATCATCGTCTTTTTGTAATTTAAACTGGACTATTTTTAACAGTGCCCCAGCTAAGTGGAAATTTTCCTAAGCAGCTTGGATGATTTAGATAATAGACAAGGTTGACCCTGATAAATACATCAGTGGAGAACTGGGGGTAGGAAAACCTGAACCTGTGGGCTGCAATTGAAAGTTGAAGCAGGGAGACCAAGTTTGCTATCGAGTCTGCATGGAGGCATCTATATAAATCACCATGAATGGAGTCTGAGTCAAAGCTTTTATTTAAATCATCCCATTGCAATATTTTCTAATTTCTTAATATTAAAAATTGAACAGCATTTGAACAGAATTATTATCTGAGAATAGATTTGAATTTATTAATCTCTGAATCAGGAATTCATAGGGAAGGCTTGTTGTAAAAATAAGATAGGGTGAACTGCCCCCACCCTCCTTGCTTTTCGTAAACAACTTAAAACCCACCTCTGCCGCCAGGCATGGGGGAATTGAGATCCTCTTTCCCCCTAGGCCTTTACAATTCTATGCATGGTATGTATGTATATATGTTTGGTTTTTATATTAATGGATTTTTAATCATTTCTAATACCAAATTACTATTGTACACTGTTTTATTGTCGCTGTTAGCCGCCCCGAGTCTCCGGAGAGGGGCAGCATACAAATCCAATAAATAAATAAATAAATTGGCTTTAGAAGATTCATATTACCCTATCTTCTATTCAGAAAATGAGTCTCTCCCCCAATGGATCTAAGTTTTTAATTTTAACAAGATTAAACTCCATTATTTAAAATAATTAGCCTTTAAAAAAAGTAGAAAACAATGTTCAATGCAGGTAGAGTGGAATAGGCGTTGATTGCTTACCTGAACGCCTCTTCTCGTACGGTGAGCGGGTACAGCAGTCACATGGGTTGCTCATGTCCAATCCGGTGGAACTGAGCCTAGTGTTAAAAAAGCTTGCTGGATCCGCCCCTTCCCCAGAATTCGCGAATCCATAGACTAGGCTCAGCTGTGAAGCTCTGTAGTGTTCAACTCTCATTGTTAGAGGAAGAAAGGTTATAGGAAGGTAAAGAAGACACATACAAGGGCGGGAAGTGACTGCTGTACCCGCTCACCGTACGAGAAGAGGCGTTCAGGTAAGCAATCAACGCCTATTCTCCGTACTGAAGGAGCGGGTCCAGCAGTCACATGGGACATACCCAATAGATGGTCCCTAGGGTGGGATTAAATTGCTATCGTGAGAGATAACGGATTGGAGTACCCTTCTGCCGAAGGCAGCGTCCGCTGAAGCGTAAGAGTCAATCTTGTAGTGCCTGATGAAGGAATTTGGCGAGGCCCAAGTGGCTGCTTTGCAGACCTCCTCCAACGGGGCTTGAGTCGCCCAAGCGGCCGAGGTGGCTGCGCTCCTGGTGGAATGCGCTGTGATGTTCCTTGGAACTGAAAGGGAGGCCGACTCGTAGGCCTTAGATATAGTCCCTCTGATCCAACGGCCTATTACTGTTGAAGACACTTTGGCACCCATGACTCTGGGGTGATAGGCTATAAAAAGTGCTTCTGACCTCCGAAAGGGTCCTGTGCGTTGGATATAGATTTTCAGCGCTCTAATGAGATCCAGGGTGTGCCATCTAATTGCCAAGGGATGGTCTCGTTGGAGGCAGAAGGAAGGTAGGACAATATCCTGAGTTCTGTGGAACATGGAACTGACCTTGGGTAAGAAGGTGGGGTCCAGTCGCAAGACTACCTTGTCCTGATGAAATTGACAGAGGTCCTGCCTGATTGAGAGGGCAGCCAGCTCCGAAATGCGTCGGGCAGAGGTAATAGCCACCAGGAATGCTACTTTAAAGGATAGGTACCTGAGGGACGCCGATTTTAGGGGTTCGTATGGTGCCTGCGTGAGGGAATGGAGAACCCGTGGCAAATCCCAGGATGGATACCTGTGGACCTTGGAAGGTCTGAGGTTGGCTATGCCCTTGAGGAATTCCTGAACTTCTGGAAAGGAACGGAGAGGCTGTCTGCGGGGCCCCGCTAGGACAGAGGAAATGGCCGCCAGATGACGCCGGAGGGTGCTGGTGGAAAGTCCCTGATGGAAACCTTGCATAAGGAAGGCAATGATTCTGTGTACGGGGATGCACAGGGGAGAGAGGCCTTCCTGTAGACACCACTGGTGAAACTTGGACCACGTATGGTCGTAGATTCGATTGGTCGAACCCCTTCTGGCCTTTAAAATAACCTCCACTGTATCGGAGTCGTGGCCACGCAGTTCTAAGTCTCTCCTGATAACAGCCAGGCGGTGAGGTGGAACCACTCCGGGTCTGGATGGAATGAGGCCCCCTGCCGCAGCATATCCCCCGAAACGGGGAGTCGCCAAGGGTCCTGGACGGACAACTGTTGGAGATCCGCGAACCAGGGCCGGCGGGGCCAATGAGGGGCGATTAGGATTACTCGGGCCCTCTCGGTGAGGACCTTGTGAATCACGTCCGGGAGAATTGGAATTGGAGGGAATGCGTAAAGTAGGCCTGGAGGCCATGGGCTCCGGAGGGCATTGATTGCTTCCGCTCCCGGGGATGGAAATCTGGAAAAAAAGCGGGGGAGTTGGGCGTTCGCATTGGTCGCGAAGAGATCCAGAACTGGTAGGCCGAATCTGAGGCTGATTTGATGGAACAGGTCTTGATGGAGATTCCACTCTCCTGGGTCTATCGTTGCTCGAGATAGCCAATCCGCCTGGACGTTGAGGCTCCCCGAGATGTGGTCGGCTAGGAGCGACCGAAGATGTTTTTCCGCCCAAAGACCCAACTTGAGGGCCTCCCTCATGAGGGCCTTGGATCTCGTGCCCCCCTGTCTGCAGATATGGCTTTTTGTGGCAATGTTGTCGGTGAGAATGAGAACGTGCCGGTTGGGAATGCGAGGAAAGAAATGCTTCAGAGCCAGGGATACGGCTCTTAACTCTAGCCAATTGATTGGCTTGGAAGCTTCCTCCGGGGACCACGTGCCCTGGGCTATCATCCCCTGGGCGTGGGCGCCCCATCCCGATAGACTGGCATCTGTGGTGATGACAAATTGATCCGGGCACCTGAACGGGGATCCTTTGTCCATGGCCGGAGACTTCCACCACTTGAATGATCTGCGAACAATTGGTGGGATGACAATGCGACGACTTGAGTTGCTGTGCCCCGATCTCTGAAAGGGTAATAGGAGCCACTGTAGTTCCCTAGCATGAAGGCGAGCCCAGGGAATGATGCCTATACATGACACCATCTTCCCCAAAAGGGAAGACAGGGTTACTATGGAAACTGAAGGTTGAGATAAAATGCAAGAAATTAACTCCCCTATACTGATTTTTCTCTCAGGAGAGAGAAAGACCTGGGAGGATTCTGAATTAATAACGGATCCCAGGTGTAAAATGGATGTGGAAGGTTGGAGATGACTTTTGTCAAAGTTGATGGAAAATCCATGGTCCTGAAGAACTGACATGGTGACAGAAAGGTCTGTTTTCACTTTCTCTAGGGAGTTCCCATGAACCAAAATATCATCAAGGTAACATAAAATGTGAATGGGAGACGCCCGGATATAGGCCGCCAAGGACCCCAAGAGCTTTGTAAAGACCCGAGGGGCCGAGGAAAGGCCAAATGGCATCGCCCTATACTGGAAATGCCTGCCCTGAAAGGAGAAACGTAAAAATTTTCTGTGGCATTTGGCTATAGGAATATGGAGGTAGGCCTCGGTGAGGTCTAAAGAGACCATGAAATCTCCCGGGTGGATGGCGGCCAAAATGGATGATAAGGAGTGCATCTTAAACTTCCTATATTTGATGAATAGGTTCAGCTTCTTTAAATCCAAAATAGCTCTCCAACCTCCGGAGGATTTTGGAACCATAAATAGGATGGAATAAAAACCTAGACCCTTCTGACCGGGGGGAACCGGTTGAATGGCTCTGATGGACAATAAGTGGGAAATGGCCTCCTCCATACGGTTACAATCTGAGGAGGACCTGGGAGAAGGGCAGGAAATAAAACGTTTCGGGGGGGGAGAGGTAAATTCTAAAAGAAGGCCTGTTTGAACAGTGTCAATGACCCAGGGGTCCTTGGAGGTGAGACGCCAATTAGAGGCGAAATGGGCTAGGCGACCACCTATGGGAATCGAGGAAACACTACCATCTAGGTTTTTTTGAAGCCCTGTTAGAGGACGCTCCCCTTTGGAAGCGAAAACCTCTGCCCCTGGAGTTCCTACCTTGGGAACGAAAGCGGGGGGAATACTGACCTGGAGATCTCTGATAGGAAGCCGCTTGATCTTGCTGACGCCCTGGGCGACGAAAGGACTGCGTTTTGGTAGCCTTTTTGGTGGTTGGGCCCAATACTTTCTTCTTGTCCGTGGTTTCCGTGAGGAGTGGATCCAGAAGATCCCCGAAAAGCAGGTCGCGCTTTAAGGGTCCCAGAGATAACTGCCACTTCTGACGTACTCCTGCTTGCCAAGGGCGAAGCCATAGGAGTCTTCTTGCCGTTGTAGAAGCTGCAATAGACTTAGCAGAAAATCTAGTAGATTGTAAAGTGGCATCAGCCACGTACTGAGCAGCTGCAAAGACCTTGTTGAAGTCTTGTTGACCTCTCAAGTCATCGGGAGGAATATGCTGTTGAAGTTGGCGAAGCCACAGAAGCATGGCTCTGGAGAAAAAGGAAGCCGCTGCAGAACTTTTAATGGCCCAGGAATCTGCGGTGAATCCTCTTTTGAGCATCTGTTCAATCCGCTTGTCCTCTGGGCGGAGAACCTCCTCTGCTTCGCCTGGCACGGCAGCCGCCGAGTGAAGGATCTTGATAGGTTCATCCGGTTTAGGAAAAGATAGGAGCTCCTCATAGGAAGAGGAAAGTTTGTACAACTTTTTGTCCTTGGTTGTGGGATTAAGCCCAGAGGCTGGGAAATCCCACTGCTTAAGTAAGGCATCTTTAAACAATTTAGGCATAGGAATTACCTCGTTATCCTCCTGTTCCTCTGTGAAGTAAGGTAAGTTCTCCTCCGGGGGATCAATGGATGTGGAGGCCTGTTTCTCCTGGGCCGCCAATCCCGTAGAAATTCTAGCTTTGAGGAGGAGAGATTTGAACAATTGAGAGGGAAAAATAGTAATTGGAGAAGGAACCTTTATTTGGGATTCCTCATCATCTGAGAGACCTTGAAAGGGATCCTCATCCTCTTCCATATCCTCGTATTCGTCCTGAGAGGAATCTGATTCATCCTGAATAGGAGCTCTAACCATTGGGGAAGAACCCAAGGGGCGGGAGGAACGAGGAGGTGGAGGAGGTAAGGAGGGCACATTGATGGTAGAGAGTTTAGCATCAATGGCCTTGGATAACACAGAAAAAATAGATTGGAATTCAGGAGGTAAATTAGAAATATCAGCAGGAATGGCAGAAGAATCCCTGAAGGCCTGGGAGGATCCTGGCTGGGGGGAATCTTCAATAATATCTGGTTCCTCTGGACCTACTCCCCATAGGTTAGGTTGGGGTCTGTCTAGGTTTGGCTCATCCAGAGATAACACAGTGACCCCAGAAGAAGGCAGATTAGAAGCCTCTGGGGGGTCATGACTACTGAGTACTTGGGCCTGTACTTTCAAACGCTTTGCTGATTTGTCATGGATTTTTTGTAGGGCTAGGTCCCTTCTCTTCTCAGCCCTGGTGACTTTGGTCGAGGGGCGGGCCCCTGAAGAAGAGGAGGTCGAGGCCTGGGGGATACTGGTAATCTCATCGCCTGTAGGCCTGGCCTCTCTGGGACCTTGAGTGGTGCCTCTCTTGGGAAAAGTAGCCATAGTCTGACAATTAACAGAAGACAAGGCTGAGCCAAATAACTGAATAATTAGGGAGAAGAATTTCAAAGACTTCCCAAGAGGAATGGATCCTGCTCCGAGGCCTCGGAGCTGCTGAGACTTGAGGGCAATCTGGGCAAACCCAGAGTTCGTGTCCCCAAATACAGCGTGGCCAGCCTCCCTAAACTTTAATTAAAGTAACCAAGGCACTCTGGTTGGAGGCTTAGCCGGTGGAGAATTAAGCCTGAGCGTCCCAAAGCCCACTCCGGGATCCAAGCGGTGGACTGAGGCCTACGCGGCTGGCAGAAGGCCAACACGAGAGGCCTAAATTTAAAAAGGGCGCGAAGGCCTTCGCGCCGAAAAATCGCTCCGTAATAGACTTCTTAAAGGGGAAGCGATCGACTAAGTCCAGGAGACTAGAAATAAGCGTCTCACTCCGCAGGAGGTATTTCTTAAGCCCTTTAACAATAATATTATAATAAATCAATGAAGCAATACTTGCACCAAGACCTCCAGGCCAAAGGATTAAGGAATCCACAAGCGGCAGCGGGGATCGTAAACGGCAAAACAGCCGGGGGAAAACGAAACCGCAACTTCTCCCAAGGAAAAAAGCCGAGCCACAAACGGCTGGCGCTATTAGTGCAAGTAAACAAATAAGGATAAACAATTCTTACTACTTTTGAAGAAAAGATCGAAGGGAAGGTGTTAGAATGTTGAACGAGCTATCACAATACAACCGCAGGATATGCGAACTGAGCGAATTCTGGGGAAGGGGCGGATCCAGCAAGCTTTTTTAACACTAGGCTCAGTTCCACCGGATTGGACATGAGCAACCCATGTGACTGCTGGACCCGCTCCTTCAGTACGGAGAAGTATAATTATATTAGCTAAGTTGCTCAAGAAAAAAAAAAGGGAAATCTTTTTGTTTCCAAAAAACAAAAGCAAACATTAGGACTGGCCAATGAGCATCCAGGATTTGGTGCAAATGGTTTTTCTCCTTGGCCTTCTCCACCTCACTTTCTCTCTCTGCTTGCTGTTTGCTTGGTAGAGGCCCACCTGTTACAACCTTTTTTTCCTCAGGCGCCGAAAAAGTGTCTCCGTGGTAGAATTGAGAGACAGATATTAGTTTGTCTAATTAATTGATTGATTATTTAGCGACACAACATTATCTTGCGATTATGGGTAGAAGATCTGCCTTATGTTCCAAGTGATATATCACAATATCTCGATAGCGTTTTTCTGTGGTTGGATTTCATGTGGCACAAAACAGGTCCTCATATGTTTAAGGACCAACATCCTTACTTGTTCTAAATATTCTGGACACACCTACACATACACACACACACTCCTTTCAGTCCACTAGATGAACGAATAGAAAGATGAAAGTCAAGAATGGGACCAATTTCATATGCTAAATTTCACCATCACAATTCATAGGCCGGGGCTATTAAAAAGCCAGCTTGCCAATAATCAGTCTATGATTTGTGTTGTAAAAATAAAATATCATTAAAATCACTACCACCCTCTTGATTCTAAGACAGCCCCATTTGCTATGTGTAAACTGTTAATGTAATCTTAATGGACTGAGTTACTTTTGACCATTGACCCAAGGGAGGACTAAATTAAACCTTTAAAAAAAAAATCCTACATGTAATTCCCCTTTTTAAAGCAGTAAACTCATTATAGATTTTCTAAGGACTACTTGGTAGACTTCACAGGAAGAATCTTTCAAATAACTTAGCCTTTTTTCCCAGTTACTTCAGGAAGACTAGGTTACATTAAAAAAAAAGAAACCCTCTTTAAATGCGGTGTAGAATTTCATTGCTCAGTATCTGCATCTCTAATTTCAATACTGAGCTCTGGGCATCCCCTGTTGGATACCAACCCTGTCTGACTTGTTAAGCTACTTGAGAAAGGAGAGTGTCTGAAGTCTGCAACAGTTCAAGAAAAGAAAATTTGTGTGTGTGTGTGTGTGTAGGGGGGGCAACAGCCTGATTCTAATACACCTAATTAGCCATTGGCAGACTCTTAATTGCATACATTAGGATGATTCCATAGTGGAGATTAATTCTAAATATACCCAAGCAGCTGGTTAAGATGCCATGGATTACAGTGTGGACTGTACTTTTCCACTTAATTAGATATCAAAATTAAGCAGCAACAAGCATTTTGACATAACGGGGATCAAGCCGCTGCTCGGCATCCCAGAGCTGCACTAAAGTGACCGCTAAACAGAGCCGCACAGATGGAGAGATATTAAATGCCGCACTGGAAAGTAATTTCAAATAATAAAATATCAATATTTACATTTTAATTACCCCTACTGAGAGCCGCTCTGTCATTTTCACTATTGCCGACACAGCAAGGGGTAGTGGAATGACATTGCAGCTCTGACAGCAATGACTATTTTGTTTCCATTAAAGAATGACAAGTGTTTTAGAGGCAGTGACACCCAGTAGGTGAACAAGAATGACAACCAATCAGAAAATTCCTATTAAGGGAATAAATGACTCGACAAAAGAACTTCAAGCGGCCAACTCCTCGATAAACCAAGCATTTAATCGTTTCTAAATTTTCTGGCAAAAGTTTATAATTAAAAGGCACCCAAGGGAACCCTCAGCAGAGCACAAAATATTTAAAAAACATAACACACATTATGTGGAAACCATATCAAATCAGCAAGAGGGGGAGGCAGTATTCTAGGGGTTGAGTAATGCAGATGGCTGCTTTAGAAGCAGGATAATTTCAATCTCAATAGTGTACTTCACAGGTTCTTCATTTGAGTTTCTTCAGCTTTATTACTACCTCGGTAAGTTCCTTTCAGACTTGAGCCATATATTGATTTTTCAAATGGTCACACAAGAAACCCATCAATATAAATGTGATGGGCTATAATTTGTTTTAAATTATCATTTTTTAACAATATCTAGACAGCACATATTTATTTCTTTGTTTATTTTCATTTGCTGGTCTTTTCTCATGGTTCAGTTACAATACTGTACTGCATTGTACCAATATCAAATTCAATGATCTTCCCTGACTTCAGTGTCATAGTGTCGGCAGAAATAGTGTTTGGCATTACATGTACTCCACTTTTCTTCACTGGCAGCAATGCAGAAGGTGAGAATTCTCTAAACTGTGCACATGGGCGCAGCACATGTCTGGCGCACATGCTTAGTGAACGATTGTTACATTGGTAGGATCCCATCTCTGAATAAGATTTAAGCTTGAAACAAAGGACAGAAATATTAGTTGAAGACCTCTGCAGAACGGCAGGATAGGCCTTTTCAGGAGGTCAGATAAAGAGAAATAAGGCAGGCAATAAAAATTATAATAACAACAACAACAACAAGAGCAGCAGCAGCAACAACAACAACAACAACAGAGCTGGAAGAGATCTTGGAGGTCTTCCAGTCCAACCCCCTGCTTAGACAGGAAACCCTACACTACGTCAGACATCTGCTTAAAAACCTCCAGTGTTGGGGCATTCACAACTTCTGGAGGCAAGTTGTTCCACTGATCAATCATTCTGTCAGGAAATTTTTCCTTACTTCTAAGTTACTTATCTCCTTGGTTAGTTTCCACCCATTGCTTCTTGTCCTACCCTCAGGTGCTTTGGAGAATAGGTTGACTTCTTCTTCTTTGTACAGTGGTACCTCTACTTAAAAACGCCTCTACTTAAGAACTTTTCTAGATAAGAACCAGGTGTTCAAGATTTTTTTGCATATACTTAAGAACTATTTTCTACTTAAGAACCAGAGCCTGGAAAAAATTCCCAGTAAATTTGAGAGTGACACGAAGGCCCGGCAAGTTTCCTGCCATTCTGCCTTTAAGCCCGACCATCTTGGGCTTTTCTGAGCTGCCAGAGAAGCCTTTCAGTGGCGCTTAAGGAGGCTTTGGCAGTCCAGAGAGAACAAAGCATTTTCCTTTCTCTGGGCACTTGGAGAAGGAATAAATCTTTGACAGCACCCAGAGAAAAGAAACGCTCCCTTCGCTCTAGGCAGCCAAGAAGTCACCACAGTGAAGGAAATGCTCCGACTACAAAGCGAGCGAGCGAGAGGAGAGGGGAGCCCTTCAGCATGGGAAGGAAGAGGCCGCAGGTTGCAGCAACCACAACCAGTGTATAAACATGTTTATTTTTACATGAAAGGACCGCCCTTTGCTTGCAGTATGGCTGCGCCGTCCTTTTTCATAAAAATAACAATGTTTATTTTTACGTGAAGACCTCCCTTTGAAGGAGCTGGGGAATCCCTCCCACGAAGAGATTCCGGGGGCAGAGCTTTGACGTCACCAGCAGGTTGCTAAGGATGCCAAGGTGATCACTTCCTGGATTCCATGGAATCAGGAAGTGATCACCTTGGTGTCCTTAGCAACCTGCCGGTGATGTCAAAGCTCCGAATACCGAACGCGACCCCGAACTTTGCCCGAAATTTCAAAAAATTTGGGTTCGTGTTCGGCATACCGAACATCACAAAATTCGGTACAGACCTGAATTGTGCAGGTTCAGTTTGCCCATCACTAATAATAATTTATTAGATTTGTGTGCTGCCCCTCTCCGAGGACTTGGAGCGGCTCACAACAAGCAATACATCTACAGATCCCTCCCCCCAAAGCTAAATAATATTTATCCATGCAAAACCTGGATAGGAAACCACCCCCCAAAATCCCAATGCTCTTGGCAAATCTGGGAAGTTGAAATAGAATTTCTAGATGAAAGAAATTATTTTTGGTTTATTGTCAAGAAGCCAACACAGATATTAGTAAGATCACACCTGGAATACTGTTTTCAGTTTTGCTCACTACATTACCAAAAAGATGTTGAGACATTGAAAAAGGCAGAGGCATACAGAGCAACTAGGATTATTAAAGGCCTGAAAATTAAAATTGTAGGAACTGGATATGGCTAATTTAGAGAAATGAAGGTCTAGAGGTGATATGATAGCAGTATTCCAATATTTGTGGGGACTCCACAAAGAAGAGGGTGTCAACTTATTTTCCAAAACACCAGAAGGCAAGACAAGAAGCAATGCATAAGAACTAATCAAGGTGAGATACAACCTGGAATTAAGGAATAACTTCCTAACAGTGAAAACAATTAACCAGTGGAAAAGCTTGCCTTCAGAAGTTATGGGTGCTTTATCCCTAGAGATTGTTAAGAAGACACTGGAGAGCCAGTTCTCTAAATTGTACAGGGCAATGATGGCGAACCTTTTTTTCCTCGGGTGACGAAAAAGTGTGTGCGCGTGCTATCGTGCCTGTGTGAGGGCCCACACATTTAATCCAATGCCTGGGG
The DNA here is from genome assembly GCF_031021105.1 of Erythrolamprus reginae. NCBI lineage: Eukaryota > Metazoa > Chordata > Lepidosauria > Squamata > Dipsadidae > Erythrolamprus > Erythrolamprus reginae. The sequence goes on along the minus strand of NC_091950.1, from coordinate 363,049,774 downwards.
AGGATGAAAACAGCTTTCTTCACTCCTTCCCTACAGGCCTTCTGGAGGCCGGAAATGGCCTGTTTCCCAACTTCTGGTGGGCCCAGTAGTCGCCCTTCGCAAGCTCGAAAGGCTTCCCTGGAGCTGGGGAGGCTAAAAACGCCCTCTCCCATCCCTTCTGGGGGCTCTTTGGAAGCCAAAAATGCCTTCCCAGAGCCTCTGTGCAAGCCAAAAATCAGCTGGCCAACACACACATGAACATTGGAGCAGAGCTAGGGCAACGACTTATGTGCCAGAAGATATGGCTTCACATGCCACATGTGGCACCCGTGCCATAGGTTCGCCATCACTGGTATAGGGTCTCCTACTTGAGCAGGGGGTTAGATCACCAAAGTCCCTTCCAGCTCTATTCTGATTCTGATTAGATCACCTTGAGGAAGTTTTTTTCCCTTTAATGTCAAACATTCCAAGCTTGAAAAATCATACAGAAGGAGATGTCTCTACTTCAAATGTGTAAAACGTCTCCCCAATCTTGTCACCTTCTATGGGGATTGATGCCATACTTCCCGAGATCCCATTCATCATACTAGTTCACAGCTCAGAGAGTTGTCTCCAAAAATATCTGCAGGGTTGCAGGTTCAAGAAGGATGGAATAGAGATTTTTTTAAAAATAATTCAATAAAATATAGTGCATAATTATACATTTCTCCCATACTGTCTAATGCCTTAGCTAATATTAATGCAACTGAGTTACAAGTGTGACAAATTCTTGGTGAGACACACGGTTAGGTTTCCAGTCAAACAGGGTGGAGGGAGAAACTTGCTGACACTTGCTTTGATAATTTTCCAGCAATGAATATAACTTAATCTGCAGAGTAATCTATGGATATTAGTTACCCAAAACGTTAGTTACCTAACTGTAGTATTGTTTCATTCATGCTACTTCATGGAGATGGTACCCTGGAAGTGCTTTATAGGGACCCTTACGCTTTTAGAATTAGACATTCCCCCTTCGCTGTGTTTTCAGCCACCATCACCTTTAATTTCTGAAAGAGCCACGGTTGAAAATCTTAATTAATTGTTCCATACTGCTTCAGGATCATTATGCAATGTAATAAAGGCCGTGTAATTATGAAATTTTACAGCCATTACCAAGGCTGATGGCTCGTATTTCATCCTCAGCTGGACCCAATGGCTTTTAGCCACTCAGCTTTCCTTTGATAAACTTCAGACAGATCTATCAGGCCCAAACAATATCCAAAGCAAGGAAGCTATAATAGCTACCTACGGATGAAGCCACAGATAAAAAAATAAACTCTGAATCTACACACAAATGCAGGCACATTGCTTTGAGATGACAGAAGACAGAGAATGCAGTACTTGGGAAAAATTTCCAAAACCATGAATTCAACTTTTTCCCCCCTTTATTTCTCCTTCGCTGCAGAATTACTTTGCGTTCTTACATTGTGTATTCCTCTGAAAGTTCCCCAAGGTAAGGTGAGGTGGAGGCAAATAAATAGCAATAGCATTTAGACTTATATACTGCTTCACAGTATATAATGGAAGGCTGAGTCAACCTTGAGCCTACTGAGATTCGATCTGCCAAACTGCTGGCAGCCGGTGAAAAGCATAAGTAGCTTGCAGTACAGCAATCTAACCACTGCAACACTGAGGCTCTTAACAATTTTTTCAGATATATTTCTCATGGGGACCTCCTTATATAACAGAATAACAAAGTTAGAATGGAACTTGAAGGTCTTCTAGCCCAAAACACTGCTCAAGCCAGAAATCGTGTATTGTATTGTATTGTATTGTATTGTATTGTATTGTGCTGTGCTGTACTGTACTGTACTGTACTGCACTGCACTGTATTGTACTGTATTATATTTAGAAAATATATATAGTGACTCTAAGTGGCTTATAAATATTTGGTCTGTAAGCTCTTGGTGGCTTACATATCATTTCAGTACAAATGTATGTACTGAAGATATTGTATTGATTTTAATGTATTGTATTGATTTTAAATTTGGACTTAGCGTGCTCCTATTTATTTTATTTATTTATTTTGTCCAGTACATATTGTAGGTATGTAAAAATATAATAATATTAATATACATGATAATAATAATAATAATGATGATGATGATGATGATGATGATAATGATAATGATAATGATAATGATAATGATAATAATAATAATAATAATAATAATAATAATAATAATAATAATAATTTATTAGATTTGTATGTCGCCCTTCTCCGAAGACTCGTTGTTTTATATGTTATAAGCCTTCCCGAGTCTTTGGAGAAGGGCGGCATATAAATCCAAATAAATAAGTAAGTAAGTAAGTAAGTAAGTAAGTAAGTAAGTAAGTAAGTAAGTAAGTAAGTACTGTACATACTACCTTTAAAAGATCTGAAAAGCTATACACAATGGAGAATATAAAAACCAATAGAAATCAATAATAATAATTCTAGACTTCCCCCATCCCTTCCCAGTCTTTGTAACTTAGAACATTTCCATATTTCTTACTGACTAAGCTTGGTAAAGTATATTGCAGCATGAGCGAAGGCTATAAAGGCTACTCAGAAGTAGGTTGCCTGGATCACAGAGAAAGGAAAATGAGCTAAACAGCTAAACTAAGATCTTTACAACTCATTCATTCCTTTCAAATTATACAGGAGGCATTTCCAATACCTATGTGGCCAATGTCCCATCAGACAAGTCAGGTACTGCAGTTGACACACACTCAGAAGTGGATTGCCTTTGAATGCCTTAGATGGTTTCAGGGAAATGACTCTTCCTGAGGCTTTTAAAATGGCACAATGACAGTTTTTATTAGAGCTATCATTGATAAATAAATGATTTAGTATCTTCCTTTGCTATGAAAACTGCCAATACTGCAGACATCCCAACTGCAGGTTATATGTCTCTGTTATGTCAATACTAAACCTTTAAAGGATGAATCTAAAACCTTTGAAAAAAACCAACTTTCTGGGTGAAGAGTTAATTGACCAATCAAAATTGGGTCAAATTTACCTATCATTCATCAATTGCCTTCCAAAGACATCGTGGAATTTTCCTCACTTAGAAGAAAATAGATGGTCTTCAGTTTTGTTTAAGGGCTTAAATGTTTCTTACAGATTTTCTTTTATTGTACATATTCTGATCTAATTATCCTGGACAAGCCAAATCTCCTTCTTTGATAGCAAAATAAAATGACAATACTTCCAGCTAAACAGTTGCCGCTGCTAAACACTTGTAAATAAAAGTAAGTATTGCACTGTTTATTATGTATTACCAAATTGGTTCAATGTATTATTTGGCACTTGATGAATAAAATATCAAAGAAAAATCTTTTTGAAAACCACTTGTTTTTTTAAAAATATAGTGGTTTTATGTATATATGGTGAAAGCAATTATGACATGACTTATAAATAGAGATTGTATGAAGAGTCTCTATCTATCTATCTATCTATCTATCTATCTATCTATCTATCTATCTATCTATCTATCCAAAAGTAGTGCAATTATTTTTTTTAAGTAATTTAATTTATAAAGTAATTTATTGAACAGATTTGCACAAACACTTAAAATTCTTCAAAGTACTGTCCTTGGGCCTCTACACATTTTTTCCAGCGACTCTGCCATGACCGGTACGCACCCTGGAAGGCGTCTTTGGGGACCTCTCCCAAGGTATTCATCACGGCTGATTGGATCTCTTCTATGGATAAAAAACGGGTTCCTTTCAGGGCTGGGAACAAAAAGAAGTCTGCTGGGGCGACGTCAGGACTATAGTGGGGGGTGGGGTGGGGGCAGTGTTGACACCTGGTGTTTGGCCAGGAACTTGCAGACTCATAACACGTTGTGGCAAGGCACATTTTTCATCCATAGAAGAGATCCAATCAGCTGTGACGAAGATCTTGCAAGAGGTCCCCGAAGACGCCTTCCAGGGCGTGTACTGGTCATGGCACAGCTGCTGGAAAAAATGTGTAGAGACCCAAGGACAGTATTTTGAAGAATTTTAAGTGTATGTTCAATAAATTACTTAAAACAAATAATTGTATTACTTTTGGAACGCACCCTGTATGTGTGTATGTGTATGTATGTATGTATGTATGTACAGTGATACCTCGAGATACGACTTTAATTCGTTCCGGACCTGGGCTCTTAAGTCGAGCAGCTCTTATCTCGAACGACTTTTCCCCATAGGAATTAATGTAAATAATTTTAATTGGTTCCAGCCCTCAAAAAACTCACAAAGTTAGTCTAAATTATGCAGAAAGACATGTTTTTAATGAAGAAATGTACATGTACATATAAATGAATAATGAAGTTTCTTTCACTTAACTTGTAAACTTTCTTAAACTTTTAAATTTACATATGTTCAACTTCTCTGCCACCCAATCCTGTAGGACAGAGGTCCCCAACCCTTTTTGCACCAGGGACCGGCTTTAAGCGATCAAGAGAGGAATGGGTGAATGAATGGACGGAGGGTGGGAAGGAAGGAAGGAAAGAGGGAAGGGACAGGAACAGAGGAAGGAAGCAAGGAAACTTATGAAAGGGGAGAGTAAGAGAGGAATGAGTGAAGGGAGGGAGGGAGGGAAGAAGGTGGGAAGGAGAAAGAAAAGAAGAAATAGAGGAAGGGAAGGTAAAAGAGAGAAAGAAAAAGAGCAAGAAAGAAAGAAAGAAAGAAAGGGGGAAGGAACAGGAACAGAGGAAGGAAGCAAGGAAACTTATGAAAGGGGAGAGTAAGAGAGGAATGAGTGAAGGGAGGGAGGGAGGGAAGAAGGTGGGAAGGAGAAAGAAAAGAAGAAATAGAGAAAGGGAAGGTAAAAGAGAGAAAGAAAAAGAGCAAGAAAGAAAGCTGCAAGCACCCCCCCGAGCCCCCCAGGCCGGCTGCAACCTTTTAAAACACGCGCGCCGCTTCGCAGCTGTCTCCTGAAGCCGAACGCGGAAGTTAGCGTTTGGCTTCAGGAGACAGCTCCTTGGCGCTTGTATCTCGAATTTGGGCTTGTAAGTAGAACAAAAATATCTCTCCCCTCCCAGCTCTTATCTCGAGTTGCTCTTAAGTAGAGCAGCTCTTATGTCGGGGTTCCACTGTATATATGTGAAAAATATATGTTTTTTCTCTGTTGAATCATCCTTCATTTTCATTATCAGCAAAAAATAGGTTACACACACATGCACACACACACACACACATATACCGGTAGTTACTATAATGCTTTCAGAATCGGTATATTATTTTTAACATCAAAATCATTATATCTTGTTATAGACATTAACACTAACTGAACAGCTTTGGGCATTTAGCAACACCAGTTATCTCTCTACATACCTCTTGCCAAATCAATCTTTATAGTTTCTTTTCCTTTTATTTTGATTAATGATGGCATTATTGATTTTTCTATTAACATAAGACCAAAATATCCCACAAATATTTTTCTGATCTTCATTGATCATCTGTTACCTTTTTTTTGGTGGAGACTGACCATGATAGAGAGGAAATGATAGCTTGTGAGTAGAATAGGCAGGAGGAGTGATTTTTAAGCTGGCAGTCTTATACCCCACATTCTAGCTCAATGTCCATATCTCGTTTTTCTTTAATGATTCCCATGTATCTTAAAATTAGTGCCTTCTATAGTTTGCTGCCCATTGTACACACTCATCAATGACTCCATGAAAATTTACAAGAACTATTAAGGCAAGGACAAATAAATAAATAAACAGGGAGGATTGGGGGGGTTTCTTTGATTTATATTCTTCATCAATAAAGATGAACAGCAGGTCAAGTGTGTGCATATGTTTCCACAGCATTTCTTATCCCGCTATTACTAAAAACATGAAAATTTGCATATGATTGTAAATCTTTTTTTCTTTCCACCACTCTCTAGTAAATTACAGACTAGATTGCTGCAGACTCAAAACCTCAATAGATTCATTTTAAAACATGCCTCGGTGATTATTTACTAATCCATTATTTACCGATACACATAAAAACATGTAAAATACCTTGATGTTAAGATTTTGAGTTGCAAAGAAACTTAGAAAAATTAGTAATAAAAACAGTTGGGAAAAGCAAACTGTTCAAGGCTCTGTGAAATCCTTGGGATATCTTTATTCATAATACTTTCTTATGGGTTCTATTCTGGCCACAGAAAGAATCTATAGAAAGCCTCACATTTGTCCCTTCTTCCTCCCACTCCTATTGAAACATTTAAGTCTGTATTTGCATGCTTGATTTCAAAATATGAGATTTAAGAAGGATTTAGAAGTTTGACATGAAAGGGCATGGCAAATATTGAGCCATTTACTTGTCTCTTGGTCTACCGAACATTGCAGTGGCTTGACCAAGTACACAGAAAGAACTGTCATCCTTCCCATTAAATATAAAAATATCTGTGACAAGTGAGAACCAATAGTGTGTCATTTAATCCAGGCAAATTTTGACTGTCATATGCATATGGCCTCATTGATTTCAATATACAGTGGTACCTCATGATACGAACTTAATTGGTTCCAGGAGGAGGTTCGTAAGGTGAAAAGTTTGTAAGACGAAACAATGTTTCCCATAGGAATCAATGTAAAAGCAAATAATGCGTGCAAATCCTTCAGGAAAATCCCAAACTTTAGAAGGGAGGCGAACAGAGGGCAGGGAGGAGCAGCTAAAGGGGGCGGGTGGAAGAAGCAAGGCTAGGCTAAAGGGTGAGTGGGAAGGAAGAAAGGCAAGGGCACCCCTCCCTTTTCTTTCTTCAAAAGACACCCTTTCAGTGCCTGTGCAAGCACACTATTCTCCTACTTTTTTAAATGCAAACACGTTCCCCCTCCAAGCCGCCCCTCCCTTTTCTTTCTTCAAAAAAGGAAAAAAAAAAGAAACCCCTTCATCCCAGCAGCAGTGGCTTGGGTTCGTAAGGTGAAAATAGTTCGGAAGAAGAGGCAAAAATATCTTAAACACCGGGTTCGTATCTTGAAAAGTTCGTTAGAAGAGGCGTTCGTAAGATGAGGTACCACTGTAATTAACCTATTGTCAACATAAGTAGAAGCTTAGAATATGACTCTGTCATAAATTAGTTTGAAATAAAATTTGTTCTTGTATGAGCAACTGTATCTGAAACAAAATATATTTGTTTGGGGAAAAACATTTCTTTGTTTATCCATGTATTGATCAAATTGTATCAATTTACTGATGCAACCAATCAGGAGCTTGATTTAAACAGAGACAGACATGAATGACCACAAATGAGCAACCTTAGTTAACTGATGTGAGATTTTAACACCATTGTGTTTTGTTTTCAAATATTTCTTTCTTAACAGGGTCTTTTTTCACCTGTGGCATGAATCAGAAATTTTGTGTTCATCATGAACAAATGTTCTCCTAACAAGCAAGGACAGTTGTGCAGCAGAATAAATCATATTTAACGATATTTTAAAAAGCCAGAAAACCTTGATCAAAGTTATGTGTTTAGGAAAGCTGCATGTCTGATGTAGATGTCTGCAGTTTTTGTAACTGTTATCTTTATTATTATTATTATTATTATTATTATTATTATTATTATTATTATTATTAATTGGATTTGTATGCCGCCCCTCTCCGCAGACTCGGGGCGGCTAACAGCAGTAACAAAACAGTATAATCTTGTGCTAAGAATGTACTACACATCTGATTTTATATGTGAAATATTCCACAACTGAACTATTTCTAAAATAAGCAGTGATTTCAAAGCCCCATCAACAAATCAGCAGTTTTAAAAGATATCTGGATAACCTAGGAATATGACATTCACATTCACCATGGTGTCGAGATTCAGGGATTGTCTCTTTGGAGACAGCACTATTAATAAGAAAGATATAGTTCAGTATCTTGGGTATTCTTGGGTAAGTGTTATTAATTAGGTAGAAAACGTTTCTCTCTGGGATACAGAAAGATACTTGCTACCATTAAGGCTCAGAAACTAGAGCAAATTCACAGAAGCTGAGGTATTTGTTACCCATTGCAGCGTCCATTATCAACTTGCCAAGGAGAAGCTCAGAAAGGTTTTAGATTCTGATCTTTTTCACAATATTTTGATTGTGCTTTGTAATCTGCTAAATTAAAGAAGGCTTCTGCTATCTTTTGAGATCATGGATAAAATGCAGATTGTATCCATTTTAATCAAAATCATAGCCATATCTTTCTTATTTTATTAAATAGGGAATTCAGGACACGTAGAAGTGAATCAAATTAGACCAATGACCCCTCAAATGATTTCCCCCAAGCCTCGTCTTCCAGTTGAGTACAGATACTACTACAAGTAATCCATTTAGTGATTGTTCAAAGTTACAATGCCACTGAAAAAGAGACTTATGTAAATTTTTCACACGACTAATGATGGGCGAAGCGAACTCGCACAATTCGGGTCCGTACCGAATTTTGAGGTATTCAGTATGCCAAACACGAACCCGAAATTTTTTGAAACTTCGGGCAAAGTTCAGGGTTGTGTTCGGCCGCCTCGGCTGGCCAGGAAGTGACATCCCCATGACGTCAAAGCCCCGCCCCTGGAATCCCATCGTGGGGAGGCTGGGGGAGTGGGGGCAGGGGATTCCCCTCTGCCTGCCACCGCCCCCCTCCCCTTTGACATTGGAAGGAGGATGGGCGCGCACGGTGTGTGTGGGGAGCGTTTCTCCGTTGGGAAAGTAAGACAGTGGCAAGTTTCTCAGTGCGTTAAACCCGCCGCCGCGGTGGTCCCCGCCAAAAAACTTGCCACCATCTTACTTTCCCAACAGAGAAATCCTCCCCACACAAACCACGCAAGCCCATCCTCCTTCCAATGTCAAAGGGGAGGGTTGCGGTGGCAGGCAGAGGGGAATCCTCCACCCCAACTCCCCCAACCTCCACACCGAAAGCCAGGAAGTGACGTCTCCATGATGTCAAAACCCCAGCGGGGACCACCTCGTAAAAATAAACATGTCAAAGCCCCGGCGGGGACCACCACATAAAAATAAACATGTTTATTTTTACAAGGTGATCCCCGCCGGGGCTTTGATGTCACGGAGACGTCACTTTGACGTCATGCAGCGTTCGGAGTTCGAGTTCGGGTTTGGTTCGGGTTCAGCTGAATTTTGCTTAAAGTTCATCCGAACTTGCCGAACCCGAACACCATTGGGTTCGCCCATCACTACTTACGACCACTTCAGTATTTTCATGGTCACATGATCAGAATTCAGATGCTTGGCAACTGGTTCATATTTATGACCACTGCCATGTCCCAGATCTACTTTGACAAGCAGAGTCAATGCAAAAAACCAGATTCACTTAACAACCATGTTACTAACTTAACAATTGCAGTATATACTGCTCATATACAATATTTGGCAAATGTGCGTGTTTGTGGTGTGGGATGGGTGTGTGTGGAGGGAGGTTTATGCATTTGAGAGGTAGACAGAACATGTTTTTTAAGACTTATTTCAAAATAAGTTTGTAATGAAACTGACAAAAAGCAATGCAACACTGATATCTGACCAGTTTTGACATCTTTGAGTCATTCCGATCTTTCCAAATGAAACATATTAAACTATTTTTTATATACACCCCTTTTATTTTATTTTTAAATGTAAAAAAATGCATATTATTTGCCAGTGGAATATCTCCTTAAGATTTAAAAAACAAATAAACAGAAGCTATACATTATCTCAGTGAATGAAAATACCTTCAAATATCCGTTCTGGTCTGTTAGATAAATACATATTTATAAATAGCTTCTAAAATGTGTATTATTTACCCAGTGGACTGTAATGTATCATTCCATGCCTATATACTTAAATACATAATTACCCAATGTAATAAAGTCATTATAATAGTATTCTCTAGAGGAAGAAAAGAAAGGGGAAAAAACAGCAGATCTCCATAAAAATAATTTTAACCTAATATTTTAATTTTTGTTTTAAAATTTATGAAATATTTGCATAATGATAGACAATCATTTCAAAGTTTTCAGGCTACAGCAACAAAAATCAGACTTAATATTTTCCATTATACAATGGCTGAATAGTTCCAATTTGACTTACTCAAGAACATAGCTATATCACAAGTTCTTACCCCAAAGATGTCAAAAAAAAAATGTTGAGTTGATATTTCTGAAAAGCAAGGGCTAAAATACATGTTAGAATGATTCACACTGCCCTACTTTTCACTACATTCTTACAAAATCAAGACTTTGGTTCACAGCAATGTGTCAAATTCTCCAGCAGTATCTTCTGTTAAATCACCATCAGCTAAGAAGAAAGCCTGGCATATTCTGGTTGTGATACTATGCAAATATAATTCTCCCATTATGTGATAAAGCAGATAAACAAAGCAGAAAGGATGGATACAAAATGAAAGCTGAGAAATGGGGCAGTGATTGAGTGGAAGAAAAAAACAGTAGAAACACTTTGTATACTTTCTAGTGCTAACGGGATCTATTAAGCACAACACTCACTGATATGGAAATGTGAATCTTCATTTTGAAGACCAGATGATTAATTCATCCTGCATGATGATCATTGTATTAAAGATCCTATACCAAACGAACCGTTTGGTTCTGTACACATTAGTTTTGCAGGAGCAGCATTAGAAGACATACTCTTTGCATAGCTGAAGAATATTTCTAAATTCCTGAAAACAGGAGATTATTATTCCAATATATGTGTTTCTGCCAATTTTTTCAATTAGGTTCATTATAGATTTGATGAAAAAACAAATTAAACACACTGTGGTGGTATGTAAATTGGCGAGACAGTGAGCAAAAGGTTTGATCTCTGAGCTTTCTAATCACGTGGTTTTATACATTTTTTTCCCCAATTATGTTTTTACAGATTTTGGGAAATAAAAATGGAAATTCAGGAGGCTTTTATTGTCTTAATTGAAGAACGTAACATGAGGTTCAATTATCTGAAAAAATGCAGAGCGATATGAGATTTTGTTGCATTAGGTTAATTAATTAATTTATTATTTAGATTTATGTAGCTGCCCATTTCCCAAAAAGTAATTCTGGGCAGCATACAACAATCAGATTGAATCACAAGTACATAAAAAGCAATCATTATACTATATAAAAAAGTCATCATAAAAAAAGAAAATATTATAAAAAGTTTAAAATATGCAAACTACATAGAAAGTGCAAGTATGGAACCATCTTAGAATGTCGCCAGTACCCTGGGACTCTCAGGCCTTGTGATAAAGCCAAGTCCTGAGGGACTTCCATAATGATACCAAAGATGGAGCTAAACTAACTTCAGAGGAGAGAATGATTCATAAGATGGATGCTCAATTCAAGGTGTTGGTTATTACTTTTAAAGCCCTACATGGCTCAGGGCCAGGTTATCTTCGAGAGTGCCTTCTACTCAGCGAAGGGCTACCATACTGTGGTGTGGCTTATACAGGATATCCTGCATTTTATTTCAACTTCTTTCAATGCAAATTGGGTGCTGTGGGGTGGCGCTCCATTTTCACTATCCCACTGCGTCTCCCCTGGGTAGTAGCCCGCCCCCTGTTTCTACTTCATAGTTCCTAGCAACTAGTAAGATCCCACAGAGTTGGTCTTCTCCAGGGCCCGTTAGCTAAACAGTGTTGGCTGGTGGACCTGCAGCAATGGTAGGCTCCTACAGGCACGGTCAGGTACACAATACCGGTAGTAAAATTTTGATATTTTTTTTCCCTTCTGGACTCTGGGTATGTTTTTCCTATCACAGTAAATGAGGTTGAATGTGTATAATTTTAGAAGAGCTGTGCGTGTGTGTGTGTACATACACTTTATATAGTAGATAATCAGGGGTGGGCTACTGCCCGGACAGGGGGGAACGCAGTGGGGTAGCAAAAATGGAGCTCCATCCCACAACACCCAATTTGCACTGAAAGATTTTGAAACAAAATGCATAAGCCACGACCACAGTGTGGTAGTGAAAATTTTGGTAGCCCTTCACTGACCTGATGGTATCCACCAAAAATTACATCTCGGGCACATAGTACACACAATATGTCTTTTCTGCCAAATCTAATGGGTTGGGCTCAAATAATCATGGAGAGGCAGTGGCTCATACACCATCCCTATGCCATGAAGGGCTTTAATGGTTAAAACCAGCACCCAATTTTCATCTGAAAACAAATGGCAGCCAATGTCGCTTATGGAGCAGAGATGTAATATGTGCTCTTGTAGGAGCACACACAACTGCCTATGTCAATGTATTCTGATAATTGAAGCTTCCATATATTCTTCAAGGACAGCACCATATGCAGCATTACAATAGTGCGATATGAGAAGGACTAGGGCAGGATTGATGATGAGCAGAACTTCCTAATTTGGGAAAGGGGTGAAACTGCACCCAAGGTGCAAAGGCCCTTTTGACCACAATTGCCCCCTGTTCATCAAGCAGGATTTACTAGTCTAGAACCACTCCCAGATTGTACAATCGATTGGTCTGGGACCCTGCCAGTTCATCCAGCACCAAAGAGAGCTTAGCTGGCACTAAATCCCTGAACCAGCCAGTCTTGCCAGGGTTTGACCATGAACTCATTTTCTAAAAAGTCCTGGTGGCATAGTAGTTAGAATGCAATATTGCAGGCTAACTCTGCCCTCACACCAGGAATTCAAACTTCACCTTAAGTTTGACTCAGCTTCCCATCCTGCTGAGGTTGGTAAAATGAGGAGTCAGATTGTTGGGGGGAAATATGCTTTGTTGGGGGAAAATATGCTGATATTTGTAAACCTATGGAATGGCATATAAGTCTAAATGTTATTGCTATTGCTATTCTGATTAAAGAAAAGACAGGATACAAATACGGTGGTACTTCTAAGGAACTTAATTCGTTCCATGACCAGGTTCTTAAGTAGAAAGGTTTGTAAGAAGAAGCAATTTTTCCCATAGGAATCAATGTAAAAGCAAATAATGCGTGTGATTGGGGAAAACACAGGAAGGGTGGAGGGCCTGTTTCCTCCCAGGAGATTTCTAGAGAGGCTCCACAAAGGCTTCTCCCTGTCTTTTCCGGTTACAGTTTTGGAGGCTCGGGTTTGTAAGTGAAAAATGGTTCTTGAGAAGAGGCAAAAAAATCCTGAACACCAGTTTTTATCTAGAAAAGTTCGTAAGTAGAGGTATTTGCAGGTAGAGGTACCACTGTATTTTTTAAAGACAACTTGAATGGTTTCTTCCAAAAAAATGTATGAGTAGATTGATACAGAAAATAAATATCCTTGCATCCATCCAAAGATCAAAAGAAAGTCCATTAGAAACCCTTATATTAAAATTAAACTGCACTAATGCAATTTGGAGCTGGGGGCCAGGAGGTGTGGCTGAACCTATGCAATATTTATGCTGATTTTTCCTCTTTGAGTGTGTTTTTACTATTTATGCATGTGCTGTTATTTGCTTATTTTTTTTCCTTTTTAAAAAATAATATTGTCAGATATCCAACTATGAATTTGAGATGGGCACACACATAAAGTTAAATAAATAAATAAATAAATAAATAAATAAATAAATAAATAAATAAATAAATAAATAAATAAATAAATAAATAAATAAATAAATAAATAAATAAATAGGAATATATCCTGAGTTTCAAATGTTAAATGGCTAGAAAGCAGAAATAATCCCGCCTGTGGCCGACAAGTAATTCTTCACACTATTCCATAATCTACTTCATTTATACAACTGCTTTGCCAGGAAAACAAGGAAAACATCCTCCTGCCAAAAATGAATTACAAAACAAGGGAAAATTTCCCCATGCCAAGAGTGAATTACATGCAGCAATTGCTGAGTAGTTCACATTTTCATAGCTGCAAAGTCTACATTCCGTGGCCCTGACATTTCCACTAGCGAAAGAACTCATTGGGATTTGGCTTCCTAAACAAGTGAACCCTCCTGCCATAGAAACCTTTTACCTAATTTACACTTAATTTATTTGGAAAATCAAATCAAGAGGTGCTGTGACCAAAATTACCCTGACTGTGATTGCTGCTGGGAATTTTTTTTGCAGTATTTTGCCAGCATGTAACCTACCACATATGTGTGTGTTGTTGTTTTGTTTTCTAATGGGTGTGATAACAGTGAATGGCATGACTGCAAAAGAATCATATCAGTGGCTAGGAAAGTATAAAAATTGAAGATTCAAACCTCAGATTGATTTATCAATTTGAACATATACTTTTCTGAAGGTCAAATATAGAAAACCTAGTTTCAGTTCGCTAATAATCTGTGCTGGGGATGTGTGATGCCCTCTCAAGGAATGCTCCACAGCATGGATTTCTAACAGAATCCATCACAAAGCACTGTCTTTCTGGTTATATCACAGTTTCTCAATTGTTCACACTCTGGCTGACTGTTTTTATGAAGGCTCAGCTGCGATACAACATCTTCTGTATAGTGCTAGATATACAGAGAACCTAATTCTCAATCCCACGGAGGCAAATCAATATTTGTGGAGATAAGTGATATTTGGGATTAGGAAATATGATCAGGTAAACTTGAAAGTTAACATGTCAGGCAGATAAATTTGTAGCCAGAATATAAAATTGATGCTTCAATGTTTCTGATTATTTCCAGATTAAAATAAATATTGTAGCAGAACTACAATCAGGGAATTGTTATACTTTAATACAACCTTTCTAATGCCGCAATCCCTTAATACAGTTCTTCATGTTGTGGTGACCCCCAACTATAAGTGTAGCGCCAATTCTCCCAACAGAATTTAGCTGCCTTCACTGGAATTGTGGATGGGGCCTATTGCAAGCAGACCCAATCCACACATAAACACGCTCAGACATGCACACATTGATAACTTCAGCTCTGACTTGGGATATCCTTTTCCCTCTACAGCAGTGGTTTTCAACCTTTCTAATGCTGTGACCCCTTAATACAGTTCCTCATGTGGTGGTGTCCCCAAGCTTAAGTCCAATTCTCCCAATAGAGAGCTGATTGGCAGGAAAGTCAGAAGGACACGCCCACTGTAAACACCTGATTGGTCAGATTGTAAAAGTATGTTCCAAGGTGCCAGAATAGAAGCTTTAGTTCCTAACACAATGGTAAATTTGTCTTTTCCCATGGTCTTAGGTGAACTTTGTGAAACGGTCATTCGACCCCTAAAGGCATTGCGACCCCCAGATTGAGAACCACTGCTTTAATAGAACAAAAATTATTATAAACATGTACATTTTAAATTATTCATAAAACAATTCAATCTAAGATTAGGGGGAAAAAGCGCAGAAGAAAAGTATTTACTATGACTGTAAGTAACTGTTGGTATGGTAATAACATGCTTCAAGTCATAAACTCAAAATGTTGTTAGAATTTTACCAAGTGATTTAAAACAAAAGTAGGTAAGCCAGGAAATCTAGAAACAGCAAATGATATTAAAAAGACCATTTAGGTTTGTAGGTAAAAATTACATCCATGTCATTCTGTCTGGTGATGCATATTTCTCAGTGAGTAAATTAGTACTGCAGAACTGCAGAAAAAACAATTGCTGCCAACCTGCTTTCCATTGAGGACTTGTATACTGCATGAGTCAAAAAGAGGGTGGTGAAAATATTTACTGATCCATCACATCCCGGGCACAAATTGTTTCAACTCCTATCCTCAAAACATCGCTACAGAGCACTGCACACCAAGACAACTAGATACAAGAACAATTTTCCCCGAATGCCATCGCTCTACTAAACAAATAATTCCCTCAACACTGTCAACTCTTTACTAAGTCTGCACTTCTATTTCTACTAGTTTTTTCTCATCATTCCTATTACCCTTTTCCTCCCATTTAGGATTGTATGACTGTAACTTGTTGCTTGTATCCTAAGATTTTTATTAATATTGATTATTTCTTAATTGCTTATTTGACTCCTATGACAATCATTAAGTGTTGTACCACATGATTGTTGACAAATGTATCTTTTTCTTTTATGTACACTGAGAGCATATGCACCAAGACAAATTCCTTGTGTGTCCAAGCACACTTGGCCAACAAAGAATTCTATTCTATTCTATTCTATTCTATTCTAAAGAATAATTGAAAAATCCAGTGACAATTTCAGCCACTCACGTCTACAAGGACCCATGTCCTTTCGGCAATGGCAATGAAGAAGGTTGCTGTGGATTTCAGTTACAATTCAGAAAAGTATTTATAGAATTCTGGTTATACAAGCACTCACTTTCTGTTGTGTTTTTTGTTTGACAAAAGGGATGTTCCTTTGTTTGTTAATCTATAGGAGATATAATCTGACCAGAGTACATTTTATTTAAAAAAAGTTAAACTCCAATAAGATATATATTTTACATTAAGGACACAGAGAACTGGCATCTATTCCTTTTTAAATGTTGCTGAATTGCTGAATTCCCAAACCACATAATTAATAGTGGGAGATGCTGAAAGTTACAAGTAGGTAATAGTATTAATGTAGAGTGTGTGTGTGTGATTTAGACACTGGTATCCAGAATTATATAGAGAGATGAGAGGGGGGGAAATCTTGGTTGACAACCAATTCTTTTCAAGAAATATTCTGGCTAGAAATTTTTAAAAATCAGTAAGTTAAAAAGTAGATTTGATAGAAAAGCTAATACCAGTTACAAAGAACAGATCAAAGTGCAAGCAGATAGAAAAGTAGTTGGTAAAACCCACTGGAATAAGAAAGTAGGTAAAGAATTGCAATGATGTAGCAACAGAAGTGAGATTCTAATTCAATTGCAGAGTATGTGCTTTGCATGCAGATGATGTTTGTTTAGTGTTTGGCATCGCCAAAATACGTTTACAGGTGAAAGATTATCTGCTTGAGAGTCTGAAAAACTGCTACCAATGAAAGAGAATAGTATGGGATTATATAAGCCTGTGGTCTGACTAAAGGAATGCAAATATGCAAAGACCATGATTTGGGAAGCTTTGCCCTCTAGATATTAAATTACAACTCCCATTATTGCTAACCCCCATGGCCAAGAATCAGGAAAGGAAGGAGCTATTGTTCAATGATATCTGGAGGCATCACATTCTTCATTTAGAAGCTGTTAATTAGAAAATTGCTATTTGAAGAGGATTTGCTCTGAAACATATGTGAACAAAAGAATTACATTTTCCAGAACTTTGCCATCACCAAATTCTCTTCAATAGTACTGTACGAATTAAGCTAATATGGGGAGATTTTCAAGTATTAGCAATTGCGGCGCAGGCGGAGTAACAGTCGGACACAAGGTATGGGTATAATGGGGTCACTTTTATTCAACCAAACTCAAATTAACTTAATTAACCAATTAACACCACGTGACCTGCAGGGGTGCATAAATCAAATGGGGGCAGAGTTAACTTTTCAAACAAACTCAACAGAGCAAATCTCGGGCGAAAGCTCCTTGCCTGGGTGCAGGGTCATGGTAAAATTACACCTGCCCCCTGCACCAATACCACGCCCCCCATGGCGTGTGGGATGGCTCGCTACTGGTCTCTGTTAATCCCCAGCCAGCGAGCCACAGGAGCGACCCCCTCCCCGAACCCAAGCCGGTCGAGCCCTGTAATCTGAGAAGGAGATCGCCCCACACCTCAATAGAGGTGCCCCTAAAGGAGATCACACAGTTGCTGCTTACGCCCATTTCCGCCCCCTATCGGCCTTCCCCCCCCCCGTGACCTTGAGGGGGGGCACTAGTTGGTGAGTCCACCCCCTAACCGCACTCCCACGCACAGAGTGGAGTAGGCGAAAAAACAATCACAGCTCGGCCAATTTGCTGTGACTGCAAAAAATTCCTACTCGGCCCCCTAGGGCGACCCATCATATGCACCCTGTAACAGAGGGAGGGTGGGCGGGTGTCCCATGACGATCCGGGTGAGAGGAACTGCGCCACGAGGCAGCCCCTTTTATAGGGCTGCCTCCCTCCCGCCCAGCCAATCGGTGCCCAGCGCACCCAAAACTTCGTCACTGCGGCCCCCTGATGACGTGGGGGCCGCAGGCACCGCCCCCACAATGGCGGCCTCCTTTCCCCGCCGACGCCGCAACAACCGCCGGCCGGTGAGTCGGCCTCGGGCATTGCTCAAGTTGATTTTATTATTAGCTCTATTTTACAAGCATTTAGTTAGAATAATCTGGAAGGGACCTTGGAGGTCTTCTAGTCCAACCCCCTGCTCAAGCAGGTGAATCTATACCATCTACTTTTGCCAGACAAGTTGCATTATGCCCCCATTTTCAGTTCATAAATAATATAAAAAAGTATCACTGGAAGGGCAATATATAATAACTCAAAAATCCATGCAATTCTCTTGGCTACATGCCATTAAATTTATTTATTTATTTTATTTATTTTATTTATTTATTAGATATGTATGCCACCCCTCTCCGTAGATTATTACACTCCCATCCCAATAATTACATCTTATTTGTATCATTTTTGACATAAGAGGAATATTACATATTGATTTCTGTACATACAAAATAAATATAACATTTCATCACATGACAAACAAAAAAGTGACATTTACCTTAAGATAAATGTAAACAGTGAATATCATTTAATGGAAAGCCACACACACTCAAAGTAAGACAAAAGAGCTATTAATTAATCCTTAGGATGCACAAGAGGCAATCAATTATCTCAAATCCCCAATCAATTAGAAAAGGGAAACGATTTGACTTTCTATATCTTTGGGATGGGGTAAGGATGATTCAATTACTATAGGTCATTTACAGTTTTATCCTGTCTTCTTTATAAATAGCTATACCCTAAATAAGTCATTAGCAAAATAGAAAATGTTTTAGTTAAAAACCTTAATTATCTGGACACTTAGGTCAACACAAAATCACTCCTTGGCAAACATATACTGAAAGGGAGGGAGAGGGGAGACATATCAATCTAATAAATAATAATAATTATTATCATCTATCATTTTGCTTCAGAAGAGCTGACACAACTTTCTTGATACAAAAAAATGTGAGTAAATATTCTACTCTCTTCTAAAAAAAGATATAAATAAAATAAGACTTTGTTATTTTCTTTTAAAATGAATACAGAAATGTATGTTTCTCTCTTTGTGTGTGTGCATGTGTGTATTTATAGATAACTATGAATGTATGGTGTGTATGTATGTAGGCAATGGACACATATATGTTCATGGGCATATAAGCCAATTTTCATGAAATAACATACCCATCAAACTCGCATCTCACTTCTTGATGCAAAAATGTCATTTTCTGGAAAGAACTTGATTTTTTTTTTTTGCACGCTCTGTCTCTCTTACACATACACATTAGAGAAAAAGACACAGAAAGCAGTGTCCATTTGAAGCTTGTCTATGAACTTTGCATGAACCGCCAGAAATAATGTAGTGTGATGACAAGCCAGTTATACCTTCCACTAAATTTGCTGTCTGGAATGAACTGAAATAGTGTTTGGTTTGTGTAATTACGTCCATCTATCTTTATATTCCAGCGGCATATCGCAAATTGAAAATACTAAAAATTGACTGTTGGTTCTGATATTTAATGATTGCCAAAGACAAGACAATGATTTATTGGTTACTTACTGATGTGACACATTTGCATCTTATTAGACAGAGATTACTATTCTTTAAAATGCGGATGAGGCCTGATCATGTCTGATGGATTGATTTGATTTGCAAATGTAATCAAACTAATAAGAGGGGAAAAATGAGCAATAATGCCTTGTTTTTCAACTGGCAATCACTCCCCTGCCAACAACCCTGATATCCCTGACTAAGCAGCCTTCACACAGTCTTCCTGTCTCCTCAAATAAACAAAGGGAAGCAAAGAGGCTGATAAGATGATAACAAGCCATCTATCCTGGAACAGGCATTCCAAAACTATACAGAGGCGTTAAAAGAATTGTATTCTAGGAAGGCATGGAAATAACTGCAAATTCCTCAACTTTCTTAAAATTGAAACTTACTCAGTAGAATTACATTTCAATTTCAATTTAGAGAAAAACCCAGGCTTCCTAGGTGCAGTCAGTAATTTTGGACAAAACCAACTGGTTAATCATACTCTTTATTTTTATCTTAAAACAAAAAAACCCTGTTTCTGTGCATGGAATTGCTATGATTCTCATTCATAAGCCTCAGTCACATTTATATGTATGTATATGCAGAGGACAGGGGTGCATACATGTCTACCATTTCATACATGTATATGCCATTAGTGGGTTCTAAAACTCTTTACTACTGGTTTGCGTGTGCACATGCTCAGAAGCGTTCCAGATGATTGGGTGGAGCCTTCTGCTGCCAGCGCAACTGGGAGCAATCCACTGCTGGTATACGCTTAAATTTAATTCAAAATGGTTTATAAAACTGATTATAGGACATGATGTTACAGCTACTCTAGCTTTAGATCAAAGGAAAGGCCAACCTTAACTCTGTGCATGAATCCAGTGTACATTCATGAGTCCTAAGTGGTGAACAGTTAAAAACAATTCCTTGTAAAGGTTAAGGCAATGCTTCCCTTGAATCCATGTAGCCATACAGAACTGTCTTATTTCAGGACAATTTCCCCCCAATTTGCAAGGCTAGCTTATAACCCTAAGATTTCTTGATTCTCTCCCAATATCCAAGTATTAATTAGGTCCAATGCTGTTGCTGTTAAAAGTACATCCTCGGGTTTCTTTTTTTTAAAATCTGATAAGCATCCAAGGGTATGAGAAGGATGGAGGGTGAAAGAAAAGTCAGTGCAGTGTAGACATTAAAGTGCTGGACCAGATTCAGATCTACTTCCTGCAATGCTCAGAGCCATGAAATTTCGTAGTTTCTGTTTTGTTGTCTAGTCTGTCTTACATGGTTCTTGTTAAAGGATTGAAATAAAGAAGAGAGGACAATATGTTTGCCCCCTTGGAGAAAACATAGGTATCAAGTGTTGAGAAATTAAAAAAGAATAATAAACAATTCAGATGGGATGATACATTCTGGGAAAACCCTGAAATAAAATTGGATTTGGAACTATTTCACGTCACAACTTACTTGTGATAAATCATAAAACTCATTTACGTCCCCATCCCCCCTAACGAAATTTCAATAGCCTCTTAAATCTAGTTTATAGTGAAGCAAATTTTGGAGAATGACAATACTAATCCCAGGATAAAATCTACTTTATTATTGTTTTTTAGCCTTTCACAGATGGATCGATTTTCCAAAAAGGAGCTCAAAAGTACTATGCCCAGGTGGAACCCTAACCCAGTCCCCAAAATAGCAAACCACTCAAAGTATCTACAGCAGTTGTCCCGGGGCTTTATCACTGAAAATCAGTCCTTGCTGTCCAAATTCCCACCATGTACAAAATAAAACAAGGCAATCCTAGAAAGTAAAACCTTTCCTGTTGCTTGCTGGATAACTAGCAGCAGGACAATACACAATTTAGAAGAATTCTAATTTTTATTACAAGAAGACCAGTGGCAGTATGCAGCCGGTTCCGTCCGGGTCGGGTGGACTGGTAGCGCTGACTGCAGGTGGCCCCACCTGGATGTAAGCATCTCACGTTTTTGATGCTGTGCACATGCGTGGAAGGATTTCTGCATGTGTGGCCAAGGCATGTGCAAGTGAAGATAGTGCATGCATGCATTCACATTTGCAAACTGATAGGGAAGGGAAGTGACAGTAATGGGGCACAGTGAGGATAGTAAGTTTATGCACTATTTATTGAATACATAATAGTTTTTTATTGTCCTTCCTTCTCTAGTACCTTAGTATGATCCTTAATTACTTTTAAAATAGGAAATAATTAAATACTATGTTTTACCCATAAATGCTTTAATCATTTTAATTATTATTTAGCACTGAACTTGTATAGCAATTAAAGAAAATTGAGCTACTTGCCTAATCTGTTATCATACTGAACCTTGTAGGTTCAGTACAAAACCTTAAAATGTTACTGTTCTCCTCAACAAATAATGCTGTCTATCATTTGTCCTTTTTGTGGCTATTCAAATAATGTGACTTAATCAACTGACAGAGTCCAAACACCTATTTAAAAACTTATCTTGGCCGGTAAGCCACTCCCATCCAGTCAAATGACCTTTAAGCCAACCCTGGTCACATGGTTGTCAAGCCACTCCCACCTGGCCACATGGCTAGCAAGCTACTCCTACTTGGTCACATGGCCAGCAAACCACACCCACAAAATAAGCCACACCCACAGTGTGGCAGTAAAAGTTTTGGCAGCCCATCCCTGGGTAGTGAATACCACCCTTGAAGAAGATGCCAACCTCTTGCTTTTTTCTTCTTTTATTAATCCAAAGTGCTGCTAATTCCCATTTCCAGCCGCATTCCAAAGACAAAATATAACCATCCATGGTTCTCTTCACAATAAGACATTCCCTTGAAAAGGAATTACACACCTATTTATTTTTAATTTCATTTATTGAAGAAAGCGATGGTTAATCCATTAAGGTAATAAATTGGAGGAGAAAGGATTCTGTAACAGGACTGGGATGGAGAATTAGGAATAAATTAGTTGAAAATAAATTGATTTCAGGTGATATAGAAGAAGTCTGGCACTCAATGAAAATATTATTTTATGAAATTGATATAAAATTTTGGTTATAAGCCGGTCATTCTCTCTCAGCCAAACCTACCTCATAGGGCTGTTGTTGAGAAAATAGGAGGAAGGATCATTAGATATATTTGCTAACTTGAATAATTAATAATATTATAAAATTAAAGGTGGGTGGCATATAAATAAAATTAAAAAGTCTGTAGTGGCTGTCTTTTTTAGTATTTTATAAATATCAGTCATATTATCCTCTCTTCCCTTACTTTGTGTAAGATTAACTGATATTTCTAACAACTTCTTTCACAAACGTTTCCGAGGCTGACCAACTAAAGGGAAGGTATTAAAAGAAGCACAGATTGAATGGGGAAATTTGCTCCTTCAGATTCATAATTTAATGTTATCATATTGATACGATATTCTCCATACATTGATTTCTGAGTTTCAAGTCCCTAAAGGAATTTATAAATAGCAGTAGCACTTAAGCTTATGTAATGCTTCACAGTGCTTTACAGCCCTCTAAGCGGTTTACAGAATCAGCATATTGCCCCAACAATCTGGCTCCTCATTTTATGGACCTCGGAAGGATGGAAGGCTGAGTCTTTCAATGAGCTCTGCCCATATGTGTAGTGTGCCCTACCCATTTTGCATAATTGCCTGTAGCCCTCAAATCCCTCTCCTGCACTTTGCATACAATTTTAGCCACAAAAAGTTTGGCTATCTTTGAATTATCAATATGGCTACTCTTGTTAATCAAGAACGAGGTCTTGGGAGAGTTCAACTTTTCTTTATTTGTAATAACATTTACATTTTACTGTCAGGAATATAACCTATAGTTGTGCTTTTCAATAAATCTAAATCATATTGAACAAGTTACAGTATCTCAGAACTTTTTAGGACTGCATTGCTTAGTGAGTTTGTCCCTAACTTGCAAGAAGAAAATTTAAAAGACTAGTAAGTTTGTATGTGGTATTAGCATTATGCTCTGTCAAAAACAAAGGTGACATGTTTATTATCACAGCATTTTTATAATTAGCACTGGATGGTAAAATAAAAACAAATTATAATTGATAGTGAGATGTGATGGGGAGAATCAGTTGATAGATAGGACTCTTTCATGGTAGGGGTGGGAAATGTGTTGTAACCTGTAGACTAAACACTGAACAATCTTTCAAATTAGAAATAATTATTCTGAAATGTTGCAATAATTGAATATCTATTTCTTTATATAACTTACAGTTTGGGCCTCCTGATTCTCAAATTTTGCAATGAAACGTAGGAGAGGGAATGCAAAAACAAAGGGATAAATGAAAACAATTCACAGCAAATAAACAAAACCTTCCAAAGAATCTCAACCAACAAATTTCAAATCCCAAACGTCTAGCTTATACTTAGAATTCAACAATTAAAATATTTCAATATTTATTTTTATTTATTTGCTAGGCTGTACTAGAGGTGTCAGTCTTGTTCCCCTGATGGGCACCTTAGTTGTTAGAGTAAGATGCACCACATTTACTGATGGTTATATTTCAAGGAAAAGTAGAGTATGAAATGAAGTTGAATAAAAAAAATGAAATTGAAAGGTGAGAAAAATATGCTCCTACATTTAGGCAAGAAAAAGCAAATGCAACGGTATAGAATAAGCGGGACAGTGGTACCTCTACCTACAAACACCTCTACTTACAAACTGTTCTAGATAAGAACAGGGTGTTCAAGATTTTTTTGCCTCTTCTCAAGAACCATTTTTTACTTTCAAACCCGAGCCTCTGAAACTGTAACTGGAAAAGGCAGGGAGAAGCCTCCGTGGGGCCTCTCTAGGAAACTCCTGGGAGGAAACAGGGCCAGAAAAGGCGAGGAGAAGCCTCCGTGGGGCCTCTCTAGGAAACTCCTGGGAGGAAACAGGGCCGGAAAAAGCAGGGAAAAGCCTCCATGGGGCCTCTCTAGGAAACTCCTGGGAGGAAACAGGGCCGGAAAAGGCAGGGAGAAGCCTCCGTGGGGCCTCTCTAGGAATCTCCTGGGAGGAAACAGGGCCTTCAGTCTCCCTTGTGGTTTCCCCAGTCACACACATTATTTGCTTTTACATTGATTCCTATGGGAAAAATTGCTTCTACTTACAAACTTTTCTACTTATGAACCTGGTCACGGAACAAATTAAGTTCGTAAGTAGAGGTACCACAGTACTTGGGTCAAAAATAGCAACTGTGAGTAGGATCGTGGAGTCCTGGTAGACAATCACTTAAATATGAGCCTGCAGCATGCTGCAGCTGTCAAAAAAGCCAATGCAGTTCAAGGCTGCATTGCCAGATGGATTCAAGATCACACAAAGTGTTAATACCACTTTATAATGCCTTGGTAAGATCACAGTTGGAAGATTGTATCCAGTTTTGGTTGCCACAATATAAAAAGATGTTGAGATTCTCGAATAGGAGTCCTCAAACTTTGCAACTTTAAGACTTGTGGACTTCAACTCCCAAAATTCTCCAGCCAGTGTAGTTGGAGAAAAAAAAAGACAGCTCTGCAAACTGCCTGCTCTATTAATTCACTAAGGAGTTAAAGGAATGGAAAGCTATAACATTCGTGCAGGCTTCTCAATACTCTAGGGGGAAATGAATATCCCAAATCAGAGTTGAAGTATCAATGTGTGCATGTCTGTGTCTGAAGCAGGACACTTGTAACTAGCTTCACTCTCTTGCAACTGCTGGAAATAACATGGTGGGTTAAGCTGGAGGCAACCACATCCATTTCAACATTCAAGTGCACTTTTACCAGATGTTCCATAAAACAAATACCATCAATTGGCCAGATACCTGTAGATTCCCAAAAACAACAAAACAAAATACATGGATTTTACAGGGACCATAAAATGGTATAAAGAAACTCAAGTCAAAAGAACTTTCCTGTTGTATGTATTGAGCGCTACAATGTCCAGGCATAGGAATTTATTTTTGGAAGTAGAGATCAGTGGGGAAACTTAGGCAGCAGCTGCACCAACTTCATAATGACACACAAGGGCTAGAAATATGGGAGACACCTTAGACCAGTGATGGTGAACCTTTTTTCCCTCAGGTGCCGAAAGAGCGTACGCGCACACTATCACACATGTGCTAGTGCCCACACCCAAAATTCAATGCCTGTGGAGGGCAAAAACAGCTTCCCCACCCCCTGGAGGTCTTCTGGAGGCTGAAAACAGCCTGTTTCCCAACTTCTGGTGGGCCCAGTAGGCTTGGGTTTCAACCTCCCCAGGCTCCAAAGGCTTTCCAGGAGCTGGGGGAGGAAAAAAACACCCTCCCCCTTCCCACCCCGGAGGCTCTCTGGAAGCCAAAAATGCACTCCCAGAGCCTTTGTGCAAGGCAAAAATCAGCTGGCCAGGATACACATGCACGTTGGACTTGAGCTAGGATCTTCATTGCTCTTCTCTGCATTCTTTCTAGAGCAGAAGTCTACAAACTTGGGAACTTTAAGACTCCAAGAATTTTCCAGCCAGCATAGCTGAAGTCCACAAATCTTAAAGTTCCCAAGTTTGAAGACTTCTGCTCTAGAAAGAATGCAGAGAAGAGCAACGAAGATGATTGGGGGACTGGAGGCTAAAACAATTGAAGAACAGTTGCAGTATTGGGTAAGTTAAATTCTAGTTTAATCAAAAGAATGAATTTACGGGTGACATGATAGCAATGTTCCAATATCTAAAGTGCTGTCACAAAGAAGAGGGGGTCAATTTATTTTCCAAAACTCCTGAAGGCAAAACAACAAGGAGAGATATTTGATTAGAACCAAAACTGAATATAATTTTGTCAGTATGTATGGTGTTGTTAAAAAAAAAGCAATTGAAAACTTGTTAGATTGACCCTATAACTAGATTATCACTTCTAACAAATCATATGTTATTGTGTTGTTTAAAGAAATGCAGGGCATTATGTGAAAATAAAACTCAATAATTTTATCTGACTATGAAGTTAATCTAGAAGTTAAACAATCACTGTAATCAAATTATTTAGTTTTTGCCTTAAATTTGCTTAGCATGTGTAACACACTGCCTACTTAAAAGCCCACTTTCTGCTTGCTTGGTTAGCTTTGTTTTTTACTTTCTTGTACTTTGAAGTAAGAATTGTTTACATTAATTTATTTAGCAAACTTCAATATCTATGTGAACAAATTACTCTTCTAAAAGTAAATAAGAGATTTTTTAAAAACACTCCTTTAAACCATGATATTCAATTGATTTTGATCATGCTGAATAACTGCAAAACTATTTCTTTCAATATAAAGCAAATTATATTTTTATCAACTAATAGATTAATTAGCAAGGTACTCAGACATTAACTTTATCATTTCATCCAGTAACAATATTTGTACGGATTTCTTAACTCTTCATTCTGGCAGAACAGAGTTTAAATCAATGTATTTTTAAAATTAAAACTAGAAACAAAATGCTAAATTCTCTTTTACCGGCTAATTGATGCAGACAAAGAGTTGGGGGAAAGGGAGACACAGTTGCTTTGTACAAAGAAGTTGAAGGATTTAGCATTCTTTTGCTCAGTTCCTCTGAATTAATCCCTGACTCAGAAGAAAAGAGCAACTGCATTATCTTTGCTGATGATGTAAAACTATTGAACACCGCTGACAATGTTGCTACCCTACAGAAAGACCTTGACTATGTGTCAGAATGGCCAAACAATTGGAAACGTCAAATCTCAACCAACAGATTAAACATTGGGGATGGTGTGTTTGTGTGTGGAAATCAGAAGACAAAATACAAGCTAGGCGACAACCCTTACTCTGTCAAAGAACCTTGGAGTACTCATCTCAAACGATCTAAATGCCAGAGCTCACTGTAACAGCATTGCCAAAAATACATTGAGTTGTTAACCTAATCTGAGCTTCTTCTATGGTAATATTTGACTGCTAACTAAGGCATACAAAACTTTTGCTAAACCAATTCTTGAATACACTCATCTGTCTGGAACCCACATTACATATCGGACCTTAATACTACTGAATATGTCCAGATATATTTCATAAGAAGAGTCCTCCACTCCTCTGCTCGAAACAGAATACCACCAGACTTAAAATTTTGGGCTTTTACAACTTGGAACTTCACAATCTTTGGTCCGACCTAAGAATAGTACTTAAAATAATCTGCTATGATGTCTTTTCTGTCAATGAATATTTCATCTTCAACCACAACAATACAACAGCACACAATGGATACAAACTTACGATAAACCAAAGTTGATTGCAAGAAAGACAACCTCAGGAACAGAGTTGTCAATGCCTGGAATGCAATACCTGACTCTGTGGTTTCTATCCCAAACCCCCAAAACTTTAATCTTAGACAGTCTTTTAGGGGCGTGCATGTCCCTGTCTTAATGTTCCCTTTTATTCATATCCATTTCATGTATTCATAGTCATGTTTACATTTGTATCTGTTTTCTAATACATGCTTGACAAAAATAAATAAATATTTTTTTGTTGTGAGCCTCCCTGAGTCCCTTGAGAGTTGGGTGTCATAGAAATATAAATAAGTAAGTAAGTAAGTAAGTAAGTAAGTAAGTAAGTAAGTAAGTAAGTAAGTAAGTAAGTAAGTAGATAAATAAATAAAAAACATTATATACAGTAGGAGTAGTAGCCCTTAATAAAAAACTGTTATAGGATCTGGAAGACCTGCAATTCAAGTAATTACGGTAATTATATCACAATCTAGGTTAAATATCTAGGGACTTTACAGTATCCTGAAGAAAGTGGAAGGTCATTAAACTATTTAACTGGGCACAATTTAATTCTGGAAAATGGAAACTCATTCTGCTGACCTAATCAAGTAAGCATGTATCTATTATTCCTGGAATTAATGGTTGACTTGAAATATCAACCAGGAACTTACCTAATTATGTTTTTTTTAAAAAAACATTATGGTAAAAAAAAACATACCATACTAAGGAAAAACTGAGTGGATAGGACACAATCTTTTCAAGCAAAAAAAAGTACTGGCTATAAGTCTTGTTATTTCTGGTTAAAAGGAATCAGGCAGTAGGTGATAGAAATATATTTTTTCTTAAGACCCAAGGGAATTGTTGTCAGAATTCTAACAGAATTCTAAGCCAAGTACATAACAAATAATTTGATTTGATATAAAGCAGCTCCTTCAATCCTGCACTCTACAATTATATAGATGGATTTCTGAATAGGTTTAGTGGAAAGGAACATATACAGAATGTAAATAGCAAAGAAAGGAAGGCAGGAAGTAAGAAGACAGGGCTTCTCTTCAAACTCCCTGTGTCCACTCAGTTGTTTTGTCTTTATACTAACAGTCCTGTCAGTACACATTGCATTAGGATGCTATCCAAACTTATATATAAATGTGCATCAAATGCCTACTCCATTGAAAATAAGGCAGAGAAATCTATCAACCACAGCATTCTGTCTGTCTGTCTGTCTGTCTGTCTGTCTGTCTGTCTGTCTCCTATCTATCTATCTATCTATCTATCTATCTATCTATCTATCTATCTATCTATCTATCTATCTATCATGTACTTCTAGCAGGTATTGGTATAAACATAAACATTATCAAGGTAGGAACAGGTAAATAGGACTGTAGGACAGGGACGTTAGGCGTAATTGTGTACACCCCTTACAGACTTCTTAGGAATGGGTTGAGGTCGACTTTAGATAGTCTAAGACTAAAGTTTTTGGGATGTGGAGAAGAAACCACAGAGTCAGGTAGTGCATTACTGGCCTTGATTACTCTGTTGCTAAAGTCGTATTTTCTGTATCAGGTTTGGAGTGGTTTGCATTAAGTTTGAATCAATTGTGTGCTCATGTATTGTTGCGGTTGAAGCTGAAGAAATCATTGACAGGTAGGACATGTGGTAAATGATTTTGTGAACTACATTTAGGTAGATCAAAGGTGTCCGAAGTTCTAGGCCAGCAGAAAGCAAACTTGGCTCTTCTATGACTTGTGGACTTCAACTTCCAGAATTCCTGAGCCAATCATGTTAGCTCAGGAATTCTCTCAAGAAGTCCACATGCCATAGAAGAGCCAACTTTGCCTACCCCTGTTCTAGGCTATCTAAGCCCAAAATTTCAAGTCTGGTGGAATAAGGTATTTTGTTGTGAGCAGAGGAGTGGAGACCTCTTCTTGTGAAATATTTTTGGACTCTCTCAATTGTATTGATATCTGATATGCAGTGCAGGTTCCAGACAGGTGAGCTGTATTCAAGAATTGGTCTAGCAAATGTTTTGTATGCTCTGGTTAGTAGATTAATAATGCCAGAGAAGAAGATAAACAGGATTAGATTAATAACTCTTAGTGCCTTTTTGGCAATGTTGTTAAAGTGGGCTCTGGCACCTAGGTCATTAGATATGAGTACTCCAAGGTCCTTGACAGAGGGAGGGTCATCTATCCCAAATTTCACCTTAGTCCCAATGGGAGGTGGGGCTATATTTATACTATGTATAAATCTGGGTTAGTACTCATCATTTTAACATCAAACACAGTAAGTTGAAAGTCTGAAATGTTAATGTAAAAATAGTGTAAGCTCTAAATATGTTTATTTTATCAGAAATAAAAGTTGGCTTGTTCACAAATTGATGTTCATCACTTGATCGGAAAATTAAGTTGATGAATTGCATATTAATTTGAATAGGCAATGGGATAGAACACACAATACTTTATTATCACTTGAAAACTGATGTCTTCCAAGAGCTGCTAGTGATCAAGTATACAGTAATCAACTTTACATCATCTAGATGAACGAGCCACGTTTTGTCATTGTACTTTTGTCCCACGAAAGCCAAGCTCTATTATAGTAGAACTACCCAACCAAAACATTAAATATTTAATAGTATCATAAAACAAAATCTATCATGTATATAATCACATTTTAAAGGAAAAACAAAAACTAGCATGGATTTGTTTTTATCCTAACCTAGGTGAAATCTGTTTTATTTACAAGTAACATTGGTTGATTTGGCTGAATAAAATATAATTGTACAAAATTTAATATGTAGATTTTTTTTACTGTTGGCCACAAGTGCTAATGAATGAATTTCCACAATATATTTAATTTTAGAAAGCAATTTTCATTCTATTTGAATAGATTTGTTTTAAAGTTAGCCTATGGTTTTCTTCCTCTAAGTAAACCTGTGTCTCTTCTCCGCTTCAGGTCTCCAGCTGCCATGCAATTTATATCTCTCTTTCTTCTCTTCTTTGTTTTTCAGCCATTTTCCCTGAATGTCAAAGTCAATTTAGTGCATTTCACTTTGCCGAATAAATCAGAGACGAAATCCTTGCTAAAAGTGAAAATTTGATTTGCTAAAAGGAGCTTAGGGCAACTATTAATCAATATATCCAGAGTGTCAAAGCTCAGGCCATGATAGGCATGCATTCATTTGGAGATTGGTTGAAGCAGATAAAGGGGATACTGTGGGAGGGAGCAGTATAATCACCTCTCTCGCTCTCTCTCTCCCTCCCTCCCCCCTCTGTGTGTGTGTGTGTGTGTCTGTGAGAGAGAGACAGAGAGACAGAGACAGAGAGAGAGAGAGAGAGAGACAGAGAGAGAGATAGAGAATGAGAGAAAAACTGAAGGAAATCACAGATGATAATGTATTGAAAAAAATAAACCGAAAAAGAGAACATGAAAAGTGAAGAAATGACAGAAATGTTGAAAAGCAAACAAAAATATTTTTCTTACAAACAATCCACAATCATTTTGGTTATACCAAAAAATGGCGGCATACAAATCTAATAAATAATAATAATTATTATTATTATTATTATTATTATTATTATTATTATTATTGAAGTAGTTGAATATTATAATTGGAAAACATTCAATCCTTCAGTGACAATCCTTTTGTAAAAGCATCCGCAATAACAAATCATTAAAAATTATTATTGTTTTCATGGACTAAACCAGTTTGGTTAGCAGAACGAAGAGCTATCCACACACTCCACAAGTACCTACACCTTTTAGAGATTACTTATTTGCAAAATCTGCTCCTGACTATCATCTGTACCCAGATCCATTGTACTGGTGGGCCAATCACATACTCTTATATTTCCACCATACTTCTCAAATCTGATTTAAAGATAATAAAATGTATTGGAGATTGGTTGAAGCAGATAAAGGGGATACTGCGGCTTTAAAATGAAATTTAGTTTATAAATCTTAAAATGACTAATATTTCCAAAGACTTATATTTATGGATTAATCAAAATAGACATTTTTTATTATTCTTATTCTTATTATTTGTATGCCTCCCCTATCTGAAGACTCAGGGCGGCTTTCAGTGTATGATAGGTTCAGAGGGCATTGTTTAAAGCTAACATACACAAACCCAATTTAAAAACTAAATACAACAGTAAATCCCTATATTTAAAGTGTATAAATATGAATGTTTCCATATTTTAAAATACAGATATATTTAAGCATTATTGCTTTATAAATTGCTGTATTTTTCCTTTGCACCAATTTAGTAATGTACCACTGTTAAATATTGTCTATTTATTTAACAGAAAGCATCCTTTGAAGACTGGTTGAGTTTAGAAACTCTTAATAAACATTGATTGGTGGCTAAAATTTCTTTCCGCTACAGGAAACTTAAGGCAGCCTTGCTTGAACGTATCTAGATGCTATTGATATTTTTTTTTTCTTTTAAGATTCAACAAATAATGAACCGAATCAAGTTTGTGTCTGATAGAGAATATATCTGGAGAATTATTTATGTCTTCAACACTGCATTATTAAATCTGTTCAGGAAGGCCTTATATTGTTCCTGAAATAACACGCTTGGTTCCGAATGCATGAGGGAAAGAATAATCTTCATTTAACACATTTATCTTAATTAAAACTAATTTTAAGGACTTACAAAGTCTTTGGTCCAAGCTGATGAGCTTTGTGTCTGCAGAATGACAGGGAACATTTTGTCTCTTAAACTTCCTGTTATGCACATTTAAAGAGCTTAATATTTCCTGCCTCCATTTAGTGAAAGGAGAGCAATGCACATTTTTGCAGAATGCCAATGAGACAGTTGCATTACAGAAACATTGCCTAAGTGACTTTGAAAATGTGGTCAGACATCAGCAGAATCTCATCTAATGAATTTTAAAAAAGAGAGAAAACCTTTCATCTTTATAGATGTCCAAAAGCAACTGACTCCTGTAAACACAATACAAGATAAAATCATCCGATGCTTTCTGTATTCAAGTTAGATTCTATAAAACTATCACAAGTTTTTATTTAGGTCAACTAATGTAGGAGTTATCTCACTAGGGGAAAAAAAAGAGGGGGTCCGTAGTGCTTTCCTAAATACCTGTTGTATTTTACTAACCCAGTTACAGTACATAAAAATATTTTACTCTGACATAAAGGGCAACAATAGATCCGACCGCTGGGCTGATAATCTTCTTATCACCCTCTGCGAAACCTAGCTCTAATATTTGACAGTGTGAGTTTCCATTGCTTTGCATCCCATTCTGTAAAGGCCAACAATGGAGAAAGAATGAAGTGGAGTTTGGAAGAATCTCCATATCTACATAAAAGAGATTAGAGGCGACAGCGTTCCATTTTACAGCTCAATCATATTGTGTTAGCACGCGCTTATCCGAGCACGGATGAAATTGAAAGAGAAATAAAAAAGAGTCAGGCAGATAGGAACCAGAACAGCGAGGCAAGAGCAATTTCCAAGGATATAAAAGGATGCTAATGGTAGGGCCCTGTCATTCTTAAAACGGGCTATTAGGGCACCATCATCTGTTCTTCTGCCTTTACTTTCCTCTCAAGTCAACAATTTCCTAGTGCTATCATGATCATTTTCTTTTGCAAATAAGATACGGTCATGTTTCACAGCAACCACTCTTTTCATTTCTTTGATTTATTAATGCAAGTAAGCTAATTCAGTTACTGATAAAGCCTATCAATTCATATATAAATGTTACATTTTTCTGCAGAAGAAAGGCTTATTGTACATGCAAGTTACAGAAGCACGAATCTATTAATGGAATTTATGAATGGACACATATTTAATAATATCAAATAATAAACTTGACACAATCTTTCAAAAGATTCAACATTATGTTCCAAACTTGAAAAGTAGATGAAATTTTTATGGGATATAGATATTTCTTCTAAGTTTAAAATTTTAAAGTCAAAATCCTTTAGATGTAATTAATTACAAATGACACCTATTAAATACCTTTAGTTCCCATCTCATATCTTCCTATCTATGAATAAATTCTGCTGAACTTGGTATATTTTTTTAAAAAGATATTATATATAGAATGAAACAGACTCATTTTTATCATAAAAATTAACAATGTCATATCAATCGCATAATTATAATAGTGTTCATTTATAGCATATACACATAAGAATATATGTGTACACTTTTGGCATATTGTTAAACACCCTTATTTAAAATCAATATGCAAATTTGTAATTAAATGATGAAAGAGGCTGTTTCTGTAAAGTATATGACTGAAACATTTTGAAAAACATATTTCATATAGAAAGCATCATGTGTACATTTATACAACATATATACATACATGCATGTATACATGCATATATTTATTTACATTTATTTGTTTGTTTGTTTGTTTGTTTGTTTGTTCGTTCGTTCGTTCGTTCGTTCGTTCGTTCATTCATTCATTCATTCATTCATTCATTCATTCATGCAGCTTACAAAATTTAACAGAGCCAGCATATTGCCCCCACAATCCAGGTCCTCATTTTACCCACTTCAGAAGGATGGAAGGCTAAGTAAACCTTGAGCTGGTGATGAGATTTGAACCACTGACCTACAGATCTACAGTCAGCTTCAGTGGCCTGCAGTACAGCACTCCACCTGCTGCGCCACCACGGCTCATATATACAAACATAGTCAAATTGTTTTGTTCTTTTGTTATTTAAAAAAGCCAGCCAGCTTTTCATTATTTTTTTTAATTTCAACAAATGGGCATCATAGGTTAACAATTGGATTATTGTGAACTGATCTGCTGTTTAAATATTCCCCCATAGCTCAAAACTATTTCTGATTCGCAACCTGTAAAGAAGAGTGTCTAAACCAGCCAACAAATCACTGCCAACTGTAAAGCTATGGATCTCTTCTGTTTCTCAGTTACTTTCTTTATTCCTATAAGCAAATCTTAGCCCTGTATTGTATTCACAATATAAATCAAATCGATAACTATATTTTGAAATCCCCAAAATGTGTTATTGACTAGGAGAATCCCTACTTATTGGTAAGACCGACAGGCATTGTCTAGAGTTGAAACTCAAACTCAACTATTTAACTGGCTCTGACTTAATCTGGGGTGCTTTATTAGCAACCAGTGTAAGACAAAGTAGCTAGTATAATACAGAGTGATGTTTAAATTAGTTTACAATTTGCTTGGGCTCATCTAGACCTACTCTGAACAAAGCCATTCAGAAATGTCAGCTGTGTTCCTAACCACTGTAACAAATTGTTGCCTGAACGCTGCACACCTAATGACTTCAAATTAGCTTCACTGCGATATTGCCTGACAGTTCGTTACGTCTGTTAGTAACATAGCTGGTGTATCATGACCAATAAATTGGTTTCAGTGTGGGCTGGGAAAGGGGCTTCCATCAATTTGATTAAAGAAATTACTGTAGCATTCAAAGCATAAAGACAAACTAGTTTAAGGAGACAGAAGTAAGTTAACTGTACCAGAAAAACATTGCTCATAATTCAAAAGCCATTGGTGAAGCAAACTCTGAACAACTAAATTTCTGCAGTGAAGGAAACATGGAGAAGCCCAGAGCTGTTTCCATCCCACCAAATTAGGATTTAGATGTATATTAATAATCATTTAGTGTTTAGTTTCAGAAAACAATTAAAATAAGTGAGAATTCTATTTTATAGTGTTTACATTTCGGTGGGAAGGGCAGTTAACTAGATCAGCATTTAGATAGCCCTAAAGAGAAAACAAACAAATAAACGAAAAAGCATCAGAACCAAAACTACACGCAAAATAGAGCCGGAGTGGTGCAGCAGGTAGAGTGCTGTACTGCAGGCCACTGAAGCTGACTGTAGATCTGTAGGTCAGCGGTTCAAATCTCATCACCGGCTCAAGGTTGACTCAGCCTTCCATCCTTCTAAGGTGGGTAAAATGAGGACCCGGATTGTAGGGGCAATATGCTGGCTCTGTTAAAAAGTGCTATTGCTAACATGTTGTAAGCCGCCCTGAGTCTAAGAAGAAGGGCGGCATAAAAATTGAATAAATAAAATAATAAAATTATCAATTATGTATTGAAATTCTAAGGATAAATACAATTGCTCTTAGAACTATTTATATATACATGAATGAGAACTATTTACATATACATGCCAGTTTCTATGGATTTTTCCCTAAATAATTAAAGAATCACAGGATAGAGCAGCGATGGCAAACCTTTTTTTCCTCAGGTGCCGAAAGAGCATGTGCGTGCACTACTGTGCATGTGCGAGTGCCCACAGCAAAAATTCAATGCCTGAGGAGGGCAAAAACAGCTTCCCTCACTTCCTGGAGGCTCTCTGAAGGCCAAAAATGGCCTGTTTCCCAACTTTTGGTGGGCCCAGTAGGCTCGTGTTTTACCCTCTGCAGGCTCCAAAGGCTTCCTGGAGCTGGGGGAGGGTACAAACGCCCTTCCCCATCCCCCCAGATGTTCTCTGGAAGCCAAAAATGCCCTCCCAGAGCCTCTGTGCAATCCAAAAATCAGCTGGCCAGCACACACATGCACGTTGGAACTGAGCTAGGTCAACGGCTTGCATGCCGGCAGATATGGCTCTGTGTGCCACCTGTGGCACCCGTGCCATAGATTCACCATCACTGGAATAGAGCATGCATTTTCCCAGAGAAAATTTCTCATCCATGATATACCATTGATCAGAGAGCATGGGATGGACATCCTATGCTAAGTGTCAAGTCACGGTAACTAGACACTTAGGAACAAGGAAAGACACATAACTAGATCATGTAAATAACAAAAGCATTAGTGTTACTATCTGCATGACATTGTTACATGACATAACATTATCTACATGTTCTGTCCCCAGAAATCAAATCAAAATTAGTAGATTAATTTTAAATTGTATCCAGTATATGATAGATCTTTTACTCCAGACAAGATTTGTTTTTCTTTTGTTTTCTTTTGATTTTTAAAAATATTAATAACATTTACAAGTTCTTCCTCCTCCCCCCTCCCATTTACAGCTATACTATCCCAAATAGTTTTAATCCACTGGAACAAGTTGATATTAAGTGAGGAATGCATACGTAAAGGGATTAAAAGCACACACACCAATAGATGTAATAATAAAAAATGAAAAGTAATTTAGGTGTTCTATAGTCACTTCATATCCTCAATAGACAACAAAAATGAAAGCAGTAAAAATTCCAATAAAATTAAGTAATAAAACCCTTAACAAACATATTTTTATTCTTTTTAAATTCATCTAATTCTGTCTGAAACAGAATGCTCGACAAGTAATCCAAATAAATATTCCAATTAAAATATAGAATTTTGTTCCACAAATAAATAGCTAATAAAAAATTCTGAACAATCAGGGATATTGCAAATCAACGGATATGACAAAGTTATTGCAAAAATCCTTATAGAAGCAGCAATACAGGAATTTTGATTATACCTTTGTACAAGGACAAAATCTTTGTAAGTAAAGATATAGTTAAAAAGTATCAGTAAAACAGACCATGCCCAATAAATTAAACCTGGCATTAACAGTCAGTCCAGCTTATCTCCCAAAGGCCTACCTGATTTTTAAATTAAATTAAATTTATTTTATTGCCTGCTTGCAGAAGGATAACAGAGAAGAAACTCAACTATGCTGCCTTGGCAGTTAGCTGCAAAACCTCACAGCAACCACCAAAAAACAGTCATCTCTTGCATTCCCTTTCCATGTGGGGTGGTAGAACAAGAAAAGGGTCTATACTTCTATGGATATGAAAAGTTCAAGCAGGCCTATAATGGAAACCCCAACCTTTTGGATAGGAATCATAGGAGTATTTAATATACTGAATTGTGAACCCTCATTGGATCAAAAGGAACTCCAGGCTCAGGGCAAAAAATTCAGTGAACAGGCCAGAGGTCTTCAAACTTGGCAACTTTAAGACTTGTGGACTTCAACTCCCAGAATTCTCCAGTAAGCTATGCTTAAAGTTGCCAAGTTTGGGGACCCCTGGAAGAGACTATCTCTGGTTGGCTCCAAGCAGGCTTCAAAAGCAAGCTCACAAGAGCGCCCTCTCCTGCTTTGTCTTGGCCTGCAAGAAGCCTTGAACCAGATCTGAGTGGAAAGATGATTGGTCTGAAAATGGGCTAGATGTCACGTAAAGTTTGAGAAAAAGTCAAAACTGCTTCACTGTAGATTAAGTTCATAATTTGCTTTGTTTCTTTTAACAAACAGTCTGGAGAGATGGAAGCAGAGCGGTATAGCTATTTTAGGGCACTGACTGAAATGCACGTTTTCCGTCCAGCTAAGGGATGAGTAGGTATTTCATTCTTTGTCTTCTCACCTCCTGAATTTTAAGATCTTTGAAAAGGAAAAAGAAATGACAGCTCTGCAAACTGCCTGGTCTATTAATTCACTAAGCAGTTAAAAGAATGGAACGATATAACATCCGTGCAGGCTTCTCAATACTCTAGAGCAGTGGTTCTCAACCTGGGGGTTGGGACCCCTTTGGGGTTCAAACGGCCGTTTCACAGGGATCGCTTAAGACTTTGGGAAAAGACAATTTTCCCATTACGTTAGGAACTGAAGCTTCTATTATGGCGCTTTGGAACATATTCTTACAATCCGACCAATCAGGCATTTATAGAGGGGGTGGTCTGACCTTCCTGCCAATCAGCTGAAAGCTCTATTGGGAGAATTGGCGCTAGACTTATGGTTGGGGTCACCACCACACGAGGAACTGTATTAAGGGGTCGCGGCATTAGAAAGGTTGAAAACCACTGCTCTAGAGGGAAAAGGATATCCCAAGTCAGAGCTGAAGTTATCAAGTTATCAAAGCATGTCTGAGCGTGTTTATGTGTGGATTGGGTCTGTTTGCAATAGGCCCCATCCACAATTCCAGTGAAGGCAGCTCGTGGAAAGAGGCCTCTTTTTTTCTTACATGTGCATATTTGTGTATCTTTAACATACTTTGGAATGTTCCGCTGGCAAAAAAAACCTTACCCCAGCTAATTTTGTTCAAAATTAAATAAGAATGTTTTAAGTCCCTTCCCTCTTTATACCCCAACAGAAATATTAACAATACGTTAATACCCAGCAGGCCTGGGACTGTTGAGCTTTAACATTTTGCTCTGGCTTTTAATTTGAATCTGATTGTGGTATGACTGAGTGGGAGTGTATGGTTTTTTAAATGGGTTTTTTAGATTACTAATTGGATTTTAAAATTATTTAATATTGGACTTTGAATCTGAATCTGTTTTTGTATTTTGTACTTTTATATGTTGTAAGCTGCTCTGAGTCCTCTGAGAAAGGCAGCATGGAACTCCAATAAATAAAGAAACAAAATAAATATTGTACCAATGTGTGAGTGGGACACTTATATGTAGCTTCACTCTCTTGCAAGTGGTGGAAATAATATGGTGGGATAAGCTGGAGGAAACCACATTCACTTCAACACTTCAACATTCAAGTGCATTTTACTAGATGTTCCTTAAAAAATAATACCATCAGTTGGCCAGATACCCCTAGATTCCCAACAAAAAAATATTCATGGATTTTACAGGGAGCATCTAACAGTATAAAGAAACTCAAGTCAAATGGGCTTCCTTATTGTATGTATTGAGAGCTACAGCATCCAGGCATGGGGATTTATCTTTGGAAGTAGAGATCAGTGGGAAAACCTAGGTAGCAGCTAGACCAAGTGCATAATGGCAAACAAGGGCTAGAAATATGGGAGACACCTTAGACCGGGGTCCTCAAACATGGCAACTTTAAGACTTGTGGACTTTAACTGTCAGTCCAAAGTCTTAAAGTTGCCAAGTTTGAAGACCTCTGCCTTAGACTTATCTTTGAAGTCATATTTACAATCCCATTTATTGTAATAGTTATTAAAAGAATACGCAAGCCATGTTCAAGCCATTCTGAAATAGCAAAAGCATACACTGAAAAATAATGTCATAAAAACACAGCATGTACCTGGAATATGTTTAGCCCATCCAATAATGACCACCAATTCTCTGTCTGCCAAATCACAAAGTGTGGTGAGAGCCTTGATATCACTGTCAGGCACAGTGGGATCAGGCATGGCATAGATCTTCTCTGGTTCAGCCACCAGCAAATGGGAGACAATCTTGTTATCTGTAAAGACAGATAAAACACAGGTTACTTCTGTAACAACCACAACTGCTGCTGTAACAAAAATGGGAAATGTCTCTCTCCTCACAGTAAAAGATCTGGGTACTTTGGTGGATAAGTTGAACAAGAGCCAACAACATAATGAAGTTGTAGCAAAAGTAAATCGAGTCTTAAAGAGTGGGCTTATGAAGATGGAAATTGTTGCAATTCTATGGACGAAACAAATAAATTGAAATGTATGCAATATGCAGTCCTTCTATCCTCCTGATTAAACATATCCAACACTGCTCATCAGTAAGAGAGAAAGGTTGCTTGTTAACAAGAGCCACAGTTACAAGAAATGTAAATTAAATTTCTGATTATTATATTTTTTTAAAATCCATTTATTTTTGTCATCCATTGTCCAAATTTCTTACAACTACTTTTTTCTCCACTTTAGACTTGTTTATGTCATGACAATCTACACATTCTATTTTCTTTCATTTATTTTTTCCTTTTCCTAATCAAGTTCCTCAAAAAGTTCCAGGTGTGTTTTCCTATTTTTTCTTCATTCAATACATTTCTATCCCCAATTCTTTTTTCATCTTTCTGTAAAATCTGGCTCCAATCTCCTTTGTCTAACTAGTTATTCTATGATTACTGGACCCATTCAACCAATCCTCCCACTTTATTCAGCATCCCATATTTGATCAGGAAAAGGTAATGGAAGTTGTTATAATCATAATCCTTCAGGAAGGCATGGCTAATAATATGATCAACTAAACTTAAAAAGTCATTTACTTAGCACTCAGATTTATATACTGCTTCACAGTGCTTTATAGCCCTCTCTAATCAGTTTACAGGGTCAGGATATCTGGGTCCTCATTTTACCCACCCTGGAAGGATGGAAGCCTAAGTCAACCTTGAACCTGGTGAGATTTGAACTGATGAACTGGTGAACTACAGCCAGCAGTCAGTAGAAGCAGCTTGCAGTACCGCATTCTAACCCCTGCACCACCAAGGCTCATTTACAACAAGGTGTTATGTTGAAAAACCTTAAGGGGAAGATTCTTGATGGTACTTATATTCAGATCCCAGAAGTCTATCTGATAATGCTTACCAATTCTGATACTTTCTGAAAGCAAATTTTAAAAATTAATAGAGGTTAAGTTTATCAATAGGTATTAGATTATACCCTCGAGAGCTGTTTACCTTAGAAACAGTCTGAATCACCAGCTATAAATCTAAAATATTTGTTGCTAGCTAGCTACTGGGAGAAGGCTGATGTTTTGTTTCTGAACTTCCTAGATGAATTTGATTAGCCAGGGATGTTCTTCTGTTCTTAGAAAAGTCTGAACAACACGATCATGGTAAAACCCGTAATTTTATTTATCTTTGACACCTGAAGAGCTATTGCTGCCTAATGTACAAATAGCTGTACAAATGAACCAATAGAATACAGCTCCACCAATCCTAGAAAAAAGAATAAAACATACACACTAACTTTAGAAGATAGTACAATTACCGTGTTTTCCCCAAAAGAAGACCCTGTCTTATATTTTTTGAACCCTGAAATAAGTGTTTGGCCTTATTGCCATGCACTCAAAAGCCCAATTTAGCTTATTATCCAGGGATGTCTTATTTTGGGGAAAACAGGGTAGACTGAATATTACATACAGCAACCAACTAAAATTCTTCATATCATAATATCATTTGCAGGATGCACATGTTTTACTTCTAACAAAATGAAATTCAATGTAGGGAAAAGTAAGGTCCTACATTTATGTAAGAAAAACCAAATGAGAGGTATAGAATAGGTGGTACCTGGCTCAATAGTAGTAACTGCGAGAGAGATTTTGGAGTCCTAGTGGACAATGATTTATGAGCCAGAGTGTGTTGCACCTAAGACTGCAGTTTCTGGACAGCTTTTTCATGGCAATATTTTATAAATATAATTTTTTTCAGCTTTAAAGAGGAAAAGGGAAAAGAATATCATGCAAATGATATTATGATATGAAGAATTTTACTTGATTGCTGTATGTAATATTCAGTCTACCCTGTTTCCCCCAAAATAAGACAATTTTACTGATTTAACAACAAATTACATGCAGAGGTTCCCAACAGGTTCAGTAATAAAGCTTAACTATGTCTAGAAATTGCATAGAAATTGCAATTTTTTTGTGACAAAACCTATTCCAAAAATATTTTTTAAATGGTCTGTTGTGTAATTTATCCTGGAGTTCTGATCTATTTGTCTCCAGCATTTTACAAATGTGTATGTCAGAAAGGTGAGGTATGTCAGTCCTTCATAAAACAAATGCAAATGCCAATTGCAAGGCATTGCATTAAATATGCTTTATCAGGACTTCTTTGAAATGACAAGAGGAACACTACGTCCATAATGCATCACTTGTGAATGCTGTTGATGTGGGAGATATAATGGAAAAGGCCTGCGTTAAAACTGAAGATATGTTCTGCCTCATGCAGATCCAATACTCACATTAACAGAACACACAATTTAAAAAATGGTTTTAATCATATTATTAAAGAAGCCTAGGACATAGATGTCTTATGTCTCAAAACTGCAGGGGCTCTGGCAACAAAAGAAATATCCCATTCCACCCCACCATGCTACCATTTTCAAAATTGCTTAATGATAAATATTTATATGATTTACAGATAATGGCATTTCAGCAGGTTCTGAAAACCATAGCTTTCCACCATAGTGTTAAATTTCGATTGGGAAAAAGTTGCAGTAAACAAATTTAATAAATAAATAATAAATAAAAACATAAATACTAACGGAGATGTTTGTATTACTGTAATTGATTGGCCTATTATACAATATTGTTTTTTTACAGTTTGCTCTATCTTCTATCAGTGCAATGCAACGGTAGGTTGGTCCAAGCTTGGCCAGGTTCAGTGAAATGGTAACAGCAGTGTTGGGAGGCTCCGCCCATCCGCCCAGGATGCTTCTGTGCATGTGCAGAAGTGTTGCATGATCACGCGTGAAATGGTAGCAACAGGATTTAGCAATGGGATTTACTGATGCAGTGGTTCGGCGGTTAAGATGCTGGGTTTGCCGGCTGGAAAGCTGGAAGCCCAGGTTCAAGACCTGAGCTCCTGTTCTCACCCCAGTTCCTATCCACCTAGCAATTTGAAAGTATGCAAATGCGGGTAGATAGGTATAAGTTCAGTAGGAAAGTAACAGCCCTCCATGATGGCAACATGACCACAGAAATGTCTTTGGACAGCACTGGATCTTGCAGAGATCAGCACTGCCCCCTACAGTCAGCATCAACTAATGAAGTAAAATCCATAGAGACTCCTTTATCTCTATCCACCTACCTTCTATGACAAATTAACTAAACAAAACACAACAAAAATCTGCCAGAATCCATAAAATCGCCCTACTTATTTTTTAAAAGCCATTTTACTGTTTCTTCTGATATATTTACAAGAAGTTGATTCCCCAACAGTTGAGGATTTATTTCATTGTGAAGTGGAGGGGGAATTAGGAATCCCTTACAATGTTATGTGAAAAGCTGTAAACAAGTTTATATTTGAAACAAATTAGTATTTTCCTAGTTACTTTCTTACATATAATACAACATACTGTTTCACTGTTAATTTCGATGGACCTACAGAGAAGATATCATTTGAAATTAATATGAGTTGCAAAAAAAGGGTGGTAATATTCTTTAGACAGTTGCCTTCCTCAAGACTTCTCACTTCTGTATTGCATTCTTTCAATCTTTTACATTTTCAATCCAGCAGCATTAACCCAAGTCGGTGCTAAATAGGCTTAATTGTGTGTGCATGGCCGAGCTGTCAGCAATTCAACTCAATGGCACGAGATAAAATAAATAAAAAGCTGGCAATCTGTGCATCCAGAAAAATCTAAACCTCTAATGAAATTAAACACTAGAGTTCATTGAATTTTATTGTATTATCAGAAAGGGGATTTTTTTTATTATTATAATGCGCAAAATCTGCTTAATGCAACCTTATATTGCATTTACAGAGGGGTAGAACAGCTTATGTGGACTGTGTGGAAGATGCCAGATTGGACAATTGAAAGTATAATCAGCATAATGATTTTTGGAAAGGCAAAATGAAACGATGCCATATGTTCACTTAAGCCTTAATTTTATGTAAAACTGGTTTGTTTTTCCTCTGACATCGCTAAAATGCCCTTTCACTTACAGTTCAGAGCCTATTTATTTGCTTTCCAGGTCTCCATATGGCTCATGCGTACTGTACCCAGCGGAGTCCTGCGCTGGGGAATGCCAGGTGAAAACCAATGTACTGCTTTTTCACACAACCAGGTAAGGGCCTTCACTGCAGCATTTAAAACCCTTTATTACATTTGTCTCAAATAGGGCATTTGAACCCCAGTGCTTTATGCCACTACTTAATGGGAGCCAACTTGCAAGTACCATATGAAAGAATTTGCATTTATTGCCAATTTCTCTTGATACGGGTATGCAATTGATTTCTATACCATGGAGTGTGATTACATTTTCTTTAGGGAATTAGCATGCATGAATTTGTATAATTTGCAAAACCTTTAATTTCAGTTTATATCTTGCTTTTTAAGTACCATTTGGATGTAAGAAAACTCACACCTGCTTTAACTACACACACAAATAAACCCTATCTTAATATATTTTACAGTTGTAGCACATTGCTGTTTTATTGAAATACAGGTAGTGTTTCAACCTCCTATTGCTCTAAATTAATGAGGCTCCTAATGCATTTTCATTGAGAGGTTGAGCAGTCAAATTCATCTAGTTAGTCAAAACTACAACATTTCATTCTTGTAAAATCTGAGGCTAGAAGCTTCAATGAACCAATGATCCTAGCACAACCCATTTTATGTATCAGTGAAAATAAAGATGACATAGAAATGTAAAATTTGTGTAACGTAAATTGGGCATTATGAAACTCTTACTC
Source organism: Erythrolamprus reginae (assembly GCF_031021105.1). Classification (NCBI taxonomy): domain Eukaryota; kingdom Metazoa; phylum Chordata; class Lepidosauria; order Squamata; family Dipsadidae; genus Erythrolamprus; species Erythrolamprus reginae. Next base: position 363,005,067 of record NC_091950.1, on the reverse strand, counting down.
TCAAAGCATATTTTCTTTAGTTATTCTGAAAAAGGAATATGGTGATGCTAGACAAAACCATTTATTCAAAACAGTATGCTACTTTGTTTCTATTCCTTCATGGACTGATGACCTCAAAGATTACACCGCCTTCCTAGGTACTTACATGGCTTTTTGGCTGGCTGGACTAGTTGAGGATTCAGGTATGGACTATTTTCTGCATCTATTCTGCGCTTGTACTTCTGGCGACCACCACGTACTCTGTCTAAGCGCACTCCTAAACATGAAAAAAGAAAAGAAAGAAAGAAGCAAAGGTTTAATACAACTGAAATACTTTGTGCAATTATTTGAAAAAAATGTCAATAAACAAACCAAATTTTCAGTTCACTCCCTTTTACACTGCAATCCCAAATTCCCCCTTAAAAAGCACCAAAAGGTTGATTATATTGTGAACATGGAATGTTCCTTGATTTTCAATGTGAAATGTCAGGAAATTGCATCAATTTACCATTTGACAAAGCTATCAAATTTACTTATTTATTTATTTATTATTTGGATTTGTATGCCGCCCCTCTCCGCAGACTCGGGGCGGCTAACAACAGCAGTAAACAGTAAATAACAAAATCCAATATTAAAAAACAGTTAAAAACCCATTATATAAAAAACCAATCATACGTACAAACATACCATGCATAATTTTGTAAAGGCCTAGGGGGAGAGTGTTTCTCAGTTCCCCCATGCCTGGCGGCAGAGGTGGGTTTTAAGCAGTTTATGAAAGGCAGGGAGGGTAGGGGCAATTCTAATCTCTGGGGGGAGTTGGTTCCAAAGGGTCGGGGCCGCCACAGAGAAGGCTCTTCCTCTGGGTCCTGCCAAGCGACATTGTTTGGTTGACGGGACCCGGAGAAGACCCACTCTGTGGGACCTAACTGGTCGCTGGGATTCGTGCAGCAGAAGGCGGTCCCTGAGGTAATCTGGTCCGGTGCCATGAAGGGCTTTATAGGTCATAACCAACACTTTGAATTGTGACCGGAAACTGATCGGCAACCAATGCAGACTGTGGAGTGTTGGAGTAACATGGGCATATTTAGGAAAGCCCATGATTGCTCTCGCAGCTGCATTCTGCACGATCTGAAGTTTCCGAACACTTTTCAAAGGTAGCCCCATGTAGAGAGCGTTACAGTAGTCGAGCCTCGAGGTGATAAGGGCATGAGTGACTGTGAGTAGTGATTCCCGGTCCAAATAGGGTCGCAACTGGTGCACCAGGCGAACCTGGGCAAACGTCCCCCTTGCCACAGCTGAAAGGTGTTTCTCTAAAGTGAACTGTGGATCGAGGAGGAGGCCCAAGTTGCGAACCCTCTCTGAGGGGGTCAGTGATTCTCCCCCCAGGGTAATGGATGGACAGATGGAATTGTCCTTGGGAGGCAGGACCCACAGCCACTCTGTCTTGTCTGGGTTGAGTTTGAGTTTGTTGACAAACAACAGGGTATGCTTTTTGCAGGGTATGCTTTTTATCTGCAAGTTCTACACCATGGTAGTGTTTGGTTGTTTTTATTCTGCAGGTAGTTCTGCTTGTTTTCCCCACTGTGAAAAAAGGCATAGCACAAGCATAGGAGAATGGGGGCAGTTCCACTGGTGGTTTCTGTTTTGGTTGTCTCATAATGGTTATGACAAGAACAACAGAAAACTGTGACAATTTGGCTCTGATTGTCTGGGAAATGTTGGAAGAGAGATGATAATGTCTTTGGTCAAATGCCCTTTTAGAATTGACCACATTGCAATTCCCAAATAAACAGCATTTCAAATAATAAAACAGCAGAAATAGTACAGAATAAAAATAATATTTAAAAAATTATATCCAATATTTTGGAATAGAATTTTTTAGAGCATAGGAGTGATACTTGGCAAAGTATAAAATTGCACTCACTCCATACATACGGCAAGTATCATCAATTGAATTTCATAATTAAAGTTTAGGTGAGATTAGCAAAGGCAATATATAAACAAATATAACCCAAAGGATTAATACTTAAAAGGATAAAAGAAGGAACATCAGAGCAATTTTTCATTAGATACATCACCCCATATAGGAGAATAAGATAACATTGTTAATTTAAGAATAAAAGTGAAAGGTAATATTAATTAACACATTAAATGAAATAATTTTTAAAATCTTTGAACTCAAAAATGCACAAAGGTTTTTGAACTGTAATGTTGGAGAAACTATTTGGACTTCAGTCAGTATAATATAAAGTGAATCCATGCTCAATAAAATGACAAAAAGAGAATCTAAAACTTAAATATTTGGACACATAATATAAAGGCAAGATCCTGATGACTGGGAAAAAACAAGATGAAAGGAAAAAAACTGCCTCACTGATGATACAAGCTTTAATTTCCTAGATGTCAAAAAAGCAGTTAATCTTGATAAAATGATGTCCCATTGGCTGGCATGTAGAAATACCCGAGCATCAAAAACAATTTCCTTCCCTGTTTTTATTTATTCACTCAATGAAAATACCAATTTCAATAGATTAAAAATATTTTTGTCAAAAAATAATAATGAATAATATTGTATACCTCCCAGAGTCGCTTCCTTTGACACAATGTTAAACGGGTCTGAAATTATTCAGCTCTGCAATGGTAAAACTAAATACAGGTAAACCTAAGAAGCAATGAAGTTATAAAAAGTGCATATTTATCAGCAAGGCAGTTTTTTGGAAATGGACTCCTAAGTCATCAAAAAAGATAAAAGCTACGGATAATGTTAAAGCTTTCCTGCTCGAATGCTGAATTAACAATTAGCAAAGGGAAGTTGGTTTCTGTCTCTTGATAGCTATCTGCAGCCTGAAGCATATTAGTAAGAGCAGTATAAAAATGTGAAGTGTCCATGAATGTGTCTATGTACAGAATACAATGTTCAGAGGAGAAAGATGACAATATTTTTGGACCAAGGAAAAAAAAATACTCATAATCTAAAGAATAATAAAATTGTCTTCAAGATCTAACCACTGGGGTAGGCAATGTTTTAAGTGAAAGACGATTCACTATAATACTGCACAAAACCATATGAAAATAAGATTTTATTGGAAAAATAAGGCACAATACTGATACTGGACTTAATCTCAAAGCTATGCCATCATATTAAATTCTCTGAAATTGAGAATATGCCTCTTCTTCATCCCAATCACATTTGTTTTACAAGGAGAGAGAGAGAGAGAGAGAGAGAGAGCGAGAGAGAGAGAGAGAGAGCGAGCTTTTAGGTTTAACACCCATGTTCTTTCTTTCTTTCCCTTCCTTCCTTCCTTCCTTCCTTCCTTCCTTCCTTCCTTCCTTCCTTCCTTCCTTCCTTCCTTCCTTCGGATTTATATGTCACCCAGTAAAGGGCTACCAAATTTTTTCTACCACACTGTGGGTGTGGCTATGTAGGATGGCCTGCATTTTCTTTAATCTTTCAGTGCAAATTGGGTGCTCTGGGGTGGAGCTCTATTTTTGCTACCACACGGTGTTCCACCCCGTCCAGGCAGCAGCCCACCCAGGATGTTACCCCTCTCTGAGGACTTGGGGTGGCTTACAACATATAAAAAAACAATACAGCATCCCAATCCAATTAATTTAATACTAGTTAAGGTTGACTCAGCCTTCCATCCTTCCGAGGTGGGTAAAATGAGGACCCGGATTGTGGGGGCAATAGGCTGGCTCTGTTAAAAGGTGCTATTGCTAACATGTTGTAAGCCGCCCTGAGTCTAAGGAGAAGGGTGGCATAAAAATTGAATAAATAAATAAATAAATAAATAAAATAATCTAAAACCCCACTAGTATTAAAACCAGTCATTGTCATTCACACAACAAACATGCATTACATTTGTTGGCTAGGGTGCTAGAGTCTAATGGCCCCAAGCCTGGTGACATAGATGAGTCTTGAGACTCTTGTGGAAGGCAAGGAGGGTGGAGGCAGTACAAATCTCTGGGCGGAGCTGATTTCATATGTGGTGTGAACTATTGTAAGATGTTATATTTATTTAATTAATTAATTAATTAATTTTTTATGCCACTCTTCTCTTTAGACTTAGGGTGGCTTACAACATGTTAGCAATAGCACTTTTTAAAAGAGCCGGCATATTGCCCCCACAATCCGGGTACTCATTTTACCTACCCCGGATGCATGGAAGGCTGAGTCAACCTTGAACCGGTGATGAGATTTGAACCGCTGACCTACAGTCAGCTTTAGAGGCCTGCAGTACAGCCTCTACCTGCTGCACCACCTTGGCTCGTATATATGTTTATATTCTGTTCTCCATTTAGTTTCTGGAAGTTTTATATTACTGTCCATTGATTATTATTAGCTTACTAGAGTTCATATGCAAAATGGTAGCCATATACATTGTCAAAAAGAATGGAATATTTGGGATATTATTTTCAAGTTCCTACTCTAGCGTTACAGCCTTGGTATTTTCAGTGGTTTCTCATCCAAATACTAACCCTGTCCAACTTGTCAATATCAGCGAAGTTCAGTAGATTTTGCTACCTAGCTAGGTGCAAGTCCATGTAAAAAAGCCCATGGGACTAGCTGCAAAAACATTATTCAACCCTACTGCTAGGAGAGTATCCATTTTCCACCTAAACAAGACAAATTCCTTGTGTGTCCAATCACACTTGGTCAATATTATTCTATTCTATTCTATTCCATTCCATTCTATTCACAATGAGACAGTTTAGGGATGTTAACTAATGCAGAGGAACAGAGGATGTGGGGCTGTTACTATTGCACTCCATAGACACCTGTAAGACCTACTGTGTAAGGTGGTTACTTAATGCTTCCTAATGGAAGGGCTGTTCCTGCCAAGATAACTTGCTTGAAGCATGGATGGAAAAATAAGCAGGATAGATTTGATCTTAGAAGCCCTGACAAGGACCTTGGAACACACTGTGCATAAGTAACAATTATTCTCATATACTGACTTTTCCTAACGTTTCCAAAGGGATTACTGTTCTACATAATTTCAAAAAGTTGGGGGCATGTGAAGCTTGGCATTCCAATCTGTGCCATTTACAATACAAATTAGATCACAAGTAACAGGTGACATGATTTAATTGAATGTCTTCCATCTGCAATGCTGACAAAAGGTAAATGGAAATAAATGAGTCTGGCAAGGCAGCCCTTGAGCCTTATGATACCCAATATCTTTTTTAAAAGAAGAGTTATCTATAAAACTGATGCTGACAGGCTTCCAAGATTTTATTCCTGGACAAGATTAAATGAATGTTTTAATATGAGGGGGAAAAGGACAAATAACAATGTTGCCTTAAGCATGGAGAATTGCCATTATCTCCTCTTTAATGTAATTAAAGGAAAGTCATTACTCATGAAATAAAATAAATCCTTTTATTATCCAGGAGACCAAAATTTATCAGGTCCAAAATTTACAACCACTGAATTATTAACAAGCAAGCACTAAGATTTCAGTTTTACACCCAGTTCTAATTACCCATTTACTTAGGATGATAAAGCATAGCTGGAGCTGTCTCCAGAATTTCAGAACTATTTTATATAGCTTGCCTAAATTCCCATTGGTAAATATTTTTGCCACTACTGGCCAGCTGTTAAATTCATTTCAAAAAGCAAATATGAGCCACCAAATCTTAATTAACTGCTTTATACAGTAATCCAGTGCAGTATTAAACTATGTTAAGGATCATCATAAATGTGATAGACCATTTCCCAACAGATCCTTAACAAACCCTCTTCATGAGATTTTTGATGCTATAATGGATACATTCAGGGATTCCTGAATTATAAGGCTGAAACTGGACTTTTTTCTTTCTGACCTACAAAATTATAGAAATAAGAATATTAACCTAAACTGTAGAGAGTAATCAGCATTTCACTGTCCAGATGTGATTTCAGATACTATTTATCAGAGCCTTGAGCTAATTCCAATTTAATTGAATGATATAAAAAGAGAAGTCGAGCTACCAGTGGCCGCTAGCCCCGATGGGCTTACAATGCCTTCAGTATTATACTCCACGGTTAGGAAAGTGGTACCAGATTCAAGTCTTATTTATGGCCATTGGAGTCTTCAGAGAGGGGGGGGCATATAAATCTAATAACTAAATAAATTAAAAAAAATGCTAAAATTTTACTGCTAGCCTAGCAAGGGTATTCTTATATTCTTAAATCTGAAGCGTGGTGTAACTGCAGGGGTGGGCAACTGCCTGGACAAGGGGGAATGCAGTGGGGTAGCAAAAATGGAGCTCCACCCCAGAGCACCCAATTTGCACTCAAAGATATTGAAAGAAAATGCAGGGCGTCCTGCATAAGCCACGCCCACAGTGTGGTAGTAAAAATTTTGGTAGCCCTTCACTGTGTAACTGCATGTGCACCAGCGTGCCTACCATCCCAGTCCTACTGTCCTATTGTGAAATAGCTGATTTAATATCTAAAACATTAAGCTTTACACGAACATTCAAGTTTTGATGTGATTTTTAAAATATCCCATTAAATCCTAGAACTCAAGTAAGTAAAATAAGTTGACAACACCTTTAGTTATGCCTTTTAAGGTTGATTATCAAAGTTGGTGTGAGTCTCCCATGACCCCCACCCCACACTGTTCTTTCTCTCAAAAAAGAGCCTGGGTACACTTGAAGCAGAACTTCTGTTCTTACCATCAGAAATACTTGCTTATGCTGTTTGATATACCAAGCTGAAATGTAAACATTTGAAAATATTTCCTTGTTAAGAATTCTCTGCTGGTATCAAGCTAGTATATTAGAAAGCAGTTTAGCCTTCCTAGAAAGCTAATCTCCTACACTGAGGAGGCATTTAAGTGGAAGGGGTAAAAAGGCAAGTGATTAATCATTTACCCATGTTCTGAAATGGTACATCAATGAGGGACCATAAGGTAATGAGGTTGTGTGCATATATTAACTAAGATGTGCCATGAAAGAATACTAGCTTGGCTAAGGAAGCTTTGCTAAGAGTTTATTCAATTGCATGTCCTTTACTAACACTATGAGGAATCTATCAATAGCCAATGGATAGTTGTCCAACCAGTGACCAATGAAAAGTGATACTTAATGTTATCCATAGAAGAAACTTTAATCTTAAGAAGGTTTGTTGCTACAGTACAGTGGTACCTCTACCTAAGAACGTCTCTACTTAGGAACTTTTCTAGATAAGAACTGGGTGTTCAAGATTTTTTTGCCTCTTCTCAAGAACCATTTTCCACTTACAAACCCGAGCCTCTGAAACTGTAACTGGAAAAGGCAGGGAGAAGCCTCCGTGGGGCCTCCCTAGGAATCTCCTGGGAGGAAAGAGGTCAGGAAAAGACAGGGAAAGCCTCCGTGGGGCCTCTCTAGGAATCTCCTGGAAGGAAACAGGGCTGGAAAAGGTGGGGAGAAGCATCTATGGGGCCTCTCTAGGAATCTCCTGGGAGGAAACAGGGCTGGAAAAGGTGGGGAGAAGCATCTATGGGGCCTCTCTAGGAATCTCCTGGGAGGAAACAGGGCTGGAAAAGGTGGGGAGAAGCATCTATGGGGCCTCTCTAGGAATCTCCTGGGAGGAAACAGGGCTGGAAAAGGTGGGGAGAAGCATCTATGGGGCCTCTCTAGGAATCTCCTGGGAGGAAATAGGGCCTCCATTTTCCCTGTGGTTTCCCCAATTGCACACATTATTTGCTTTTACATTGATTCCTATGGGGAAAATTGTTTCTTCTTACAAACTTTTCTATTTAAGTACCTGGTCACAGAACGAATTAAGTTCGTAAGTAGAGGTACCACTGCATTTAAAGAGAACTTGAGTCTGTTCTAAAATAAATCTTTGCATTTCAAAGAAATCTAAACTAGCTTCCTTCAGAACTATCAATAACTCTTAACAAAAAAAATCAAGCAAAAATAATCTAATAACTAATAAGAGGCTGATTTTGAAAATCAAAACATTCCAGGATATGATTTTTATTGGTGGGAAGGGGACATAAGAAAACACAATGCTAAAAATGAATTGATGTCATTTGAAGGACAAGACTAGGTCGTGATTTCAAATGACCCTAGAAAAGTCTTTCCATTGAAAAGAATTCAAGTGATAAGCTAGTGACATCTCAAAAGAAAGAAATCTAACAGTTAAGTTCTGGACCATTTACTAGCAACTCACAAGAGATATGAGGAGATCGAAATAAAATTCATTATAGTAATCCAACTGTGAAGTACTGATAGCATGAAATCAGGATCTCAGTATCAACTTTGAAAATAATATGCAGCTGAGCATTTCCCCACCCCCACCGCACCTCCATTTATGAGCTAGAAGCTTTGGGATACATTTGGGGATCCAGAAGGGAGGGAAAGATCCTTGTGATTAACAGGAGAAGAAAAGCACCAAATGCATGCTCCCACTACAAGAGCTTAGGTTCAAACCTCTGTTCAGAAATCAGCACTCAATGCAGGTAGCAGAAATCTGCTACTGAATTGTCTGGTTGCATACATTTCAAGTAACAGGTTTCCTCTTTGAACCAGTGGTGGGTTCTTACTGTTGTGATCCGGTGCATTGCTCCGGTAGTGGCCTGCCGATTGTGCAATTCTGGTGCAATGGCTCCAGTCTCTCTTTGCCAGTCTGCGTGCGCCACCATGTTTTTGTTATAATTTTCCATGATTTTTGGCTCTCTGAGCATGTGCAGAAGTAAAATTGTACTGGGGCGCATATGCGCACACATGAAACATTGCAATTCGCATGCAGCACACTGATAGGAATCAGTAAGGAACCCACACATGCTTTGAACATGTTTTATATTCATATACAATAACCTCTTGAATATAATAATAATAATAATAATAATAATAATAATAATAATAATAATAATAATTTATTAGATTTGTATGCCGCCCCTCTCCGAAGACTCGCGGAATCAACCAGTGACCAATGTAAAGTGATACTTAATGTCATCCATAGAAGAAACTTTAATCTTAAGGTTTGTTGCTACAGTACTGTGGTACTACCTCTACCTAAGAACATCTCTACTTACGAACTTTTCTAGATAAAAACTGAGTGTTCAAGATTTTTTGCCTCTGAAACTGTAACCGGAAAAGACAGGGGAAGCCTCTTTATGGAAAATTCTAACATTTTTGTCTAGACAGTGATCGCAGCTTAACTGACTCATAACCCACTACTGGCCCAATTTATTTACTAGTAACTAGAACTGCACCCTTCTTCTCTCCAAAGGTTGGTTTAAGAAAAGGTAGAGATGATAAAATAAAAGTATGAATCACTATTCTCATAAAACTTTCATGGATATTTGGACAACTACAAATATCTAGTAAAGACAGTGGGCAACTTAAATAATTTTAATTCATTATATAATTTATTTAGGTTCAACTTAATTTTAATAAAGTACAAAAAAAAATGCCAAGCGCCCACCAATTTGTTCTCAACCTGGGAAAATAAATATCATGTGTATACCAATTTGTTCTCAAGCCAGAAAATCAATACCACTCCAGCAGCCAGGATAATACAGCCATGGCCAACTGGAGCAAAAAATTCTTCATTGATCAGTGCACATAAAGGAGGGAAATGAGGCAGGACATCACAGTTTCCTTTGTCTTTCAGTCTTTGCAGTTCCTTCGGATTAGGATTGGTCAGAAAGTTAAGGGCAGGGAGTACATTTACTCCTTCATGAATAACCTGGTAGAATCCTTCCTGCATATTTCAATTGCACCTGTAAGTAAACTGAGATCCCACATGTCTACTGCTTGCTGCACACATCTACACAATCCAATATACAGTTCCGCCAAGGTCTATTTATATAAAACAGATAAATTATAAAACTTCACTATTGTCATGACTGATTTTACAGTACATTAAAAAATAGAATTATACACAAAAATAAAGCTAGAAGAAACATTATGCGTATTTATAGACAAAGACAAGAAAAAGTAAAACAATTGCCAGAATTATTATCAGTTTAATAAAATAAGACTACTTATAACTGAATAAACTAATCAAAAGTATATGCAGTTTGAAATTTTGAGACCTCTGCTTTTATTACCATGAAATAATGCTTCAATCAATCCCCTCCTTGAAATTTATCTATGGTAATAAATGTTCATTTCATTCACAGAATATACTGTACATATTCAGAATTGTCATGATAAGAGATTGGGAAGGAATTTTAAAGTTGTATGTGAACTATCAAGTTTTATGTAATAAAATATATTTAACTTTAATGTATGATATATAGAAACAAGTCTTCAAATCAGTGACGTACTCTCACAAAAATATGTTCCATCACATCTTTTTCCAGTTAACATTAGAACGGCACAATTAAAATTATGTTAACATTTGTAAGGCAGTATGACTTAAGCAACATAACAAAAATAAATTTGACTCGGCACCAGGAGGACTTTTTAGTTCTATTTTATAATCATGAATAAGAGATTTCATTGTGAAGAAAAGAAAATATTCACTTAAGACAGAATTATAATGATAAGAGAAAGAACTGGAGAAAATAACAAAATAAATAGACCTGCAACTAAAAGTATGAAAAAAGAAAGCAAAGCAATACTAATAGGTCCTTAGATGCAATCACAAAATATCTGGAGCACCACTTAAACATCATCAGCATTGACAAAATTATCATCAGTCAGTTGCAAGAGTTTAGCTGGAACAGCTTTGGAATTACCAACCTCGGAAGGATGGAAGGCTGAGTCAACCTTGAGCCGGTGATGAGATTTGAACCGCTGACCTACAGATCTACAGTCAGCTTTAGTGGCCTGCAGTACAGCACTCTACCTGCTGCGCCACACCAGCTCAACTGAAATGATTCCCCCCTCCTCTAATTTACTATTATTATTGTCTCTGTGAGTAGACTAATGTGCATCCTTTCTTTAACTTGGATTTCTATGGTTTTTTAAGTTATAATTTGTTTTCAGGAAAAAAAACCCTAGCCAAATTGTAATGAATTTTTAATTATTATTTAATTAAGGCAGAACTTTATCTACATGAGAGAGGGGTGTCTCTCACACACAAACACATCAACAAGCATATTGTAAAAATGGGTCATTTGAAACTTGAAGCAAAAGCCTGTTTGATGGCTATTGGAAAACCAGAGATGGTTATAAAAGCATTTTAGGTCTCAATTTAAATTTCATAGCAGCTTTGAAATTTATAAGTACCAGAGTGACAATTAGTTTTTTATTTTGTCCCCTACCAATAATTCAGAAGGCTTTGCTCAGTGAATGCACTCTTCCCCACACAAAAGAATTTTGATTTTATATTGGCTTGAAGAAGGAAGATAAACCTTAATGAAGACTAAAATGCAGTAAAAGGAAGAGGGAGAAAACTAGTCCTTTCCCCAACAAAATATAATCACTCTAGTTAATGATGAAAAAGAAAATAATACCACTATTATTCTGTCACCATTCCTTTTAAAACAGAAATGTTGAGGTAATATCTTCAATATATTTATAATCGCTTATTATTATTGCAATGAATATTTTTAAATATTTTTTAAAAATAAAAAATATTTTTATCATTGTTCTTTCACATTATATAACTCTCGGATTTACCCCTGAAGTTATAGGAAATTAAAAAGCTGAAAACTTTATGAATTGCAGTCTCTGCCTTACAGACATAAAACTCCAAGAGCATGTTCCTTCTGCTGGTACAAACAAACTTCCAAGATTGGAGTAAGTTGTAAGCTACACAGAGTTGCAGAAGATGGAGGGTCATATAAACCTGTTAAATAAGTAAAGATTTGTTTGAATTCTAATATGCACAGTGCTAGGAAGACGGAACAGATCACTCCTAATGCCTCATTATATCTGTGCAGAACTCCCCAAAGCAAATATTTTTGACTTCCTTCTACAACACAGACATCCAGAACTGGAATTCACTGTGGTTTCAACGTTTTCCATAAAGGATTCTCTGACTTGAAGCACAAGATGAATGTACTGCTTTAACAAAATAAAACCATGTTTAACAGCAGCTCTCGGTGAGCATTGCTTTCAGGCAACTAATCTGCTGACCATGCTCATTTAAATTTAAAGTCCTTAGTTTTGCCCTTTCCCTTTTGAACACCATTGATTCTGTGCCATACGGTGCCTCAGAGAATAAGCACAAGTCTAATTATGTAATGCCACCCTTACTTTTTCTTCTGTATATTTATATGCAGTCCACTTTTTTTATTCCGTACATCCCCCAGGGTCAGTCGGATAACTGAGAAAGCCAGACTCAGAACAACACAAAACATGATTACTCTTCTAGTTTCCCCTAAATGCTCTAGGTAGCCGTCACTTTATCCTGTGTACACCACATTCCATTACTGCCCAACCTAATAAAGACTTCTGTCACTGCAATAGCTTTTCATCTTCAGGGCTCCTTTCTCTACTCCTGATAATGCTGCCAACTCCACTCTCTGTAAATGAGCTCATGCGAACACTTAATTTTCAGCTTGTGAAAACAAACAGGCCACTGTTCAGCGCCAGAGCTTGAAGAGGTAACGTTTTGACTTCAAAGCTTGAACAAAGCGTTGAAAGAAAGAAAGGAAAAAAGAAAGAAAAAAGAAAGAAAGAAAGAGGAAAAAAGAAAGGAAGGAAGGAAGATGGAGGGAGGGAGGGAGGGAGGAAGAAGGAAAGAAAGAGAGAGAAAAAGAAAGAAAGAAAGAAAAAAGAAAGAAAGAGGAAAAAAGAAAGGAAGGAAGGAAGATGGAGGGAGGGAGGGAGGGAGGAAGGAGGGAGGAAAGAAAGAGAGAGAAAAAGAAAGAAAGAAAGAAAGAGGAAGGGAGGAAGGAAGGAAGGGAGAAAGGAAGAGGGAGAAAGAAAGAATGAAGAAAGAAAGAAAGAAAAAAGAAAGATTATCATAGTCACCTGTCCATAACTGCTGAATGAAACCAAATTATTCTCATAACATAATCAAACTACTAAATACAGAAGCATGTATACTTAAAATCCAGCTGCAAAAATAACCTTTGCTACATCTTCATAATGCATGCAATAAGAACAATTAATTTTCTTGTAATTAGAAGATTATCACTTGTTTACTTTTTACTTTTGTAGCAGCATATATTATTTATTTAGTAAACTATCAACTGTTTAGTAACTGGAATTGTCTGGGTAGTAAATAGGTAAGTTAATGTATTCCTTATTACAAAATCTAAAGAAAATATACATTCACACAGCCGCCCCGAGTCTTCGGAGAGGGGCGGCATACAAATCTAAGTAATAAATAAAAAATAAATAAAATATCTGTCAAATTCCCCCCCCCATTTTAAAAAAATACTTAGCAGACCAAGAGTCCACCTACCTTGTCAGTTTATTTACTGACAGTGGTCAACTCCGTTGTTTTAGGGCATTTTATAAGTATATTCACTGATATTAACTGCCAGCCTTCAAGAAACATGTTGCTCCTCACCTCTTGATTTTGAAAGTGTGTTGTGTGTGTGTGTGTGAAAAATTATTACAAAAAGAGTTTGAATCAGACTAATATATTCTTTTCCCTATATCTGCATATCAACTGACAATAACAACAACAAAAGCCTTATAATGTAGGCAAGCTTTGCCATTTAAAATTTTCACATTAAATACAGAACTGTCTGATCTTGATTTTCCCCTGAAAGTTGCCTCCCATCAGTTGAGAAAGCATTAAAACTGGGCCATGAAATCTACATTTAAAATGTCATAACCTACATTGGCTGCCGATCAATTTCCGGTCACAATTCAAAGTGTTGGTTATGACCTTTAAAGCCCTCATGGCATTGGACCAGAATATCTCCAAGACCGCCTTCTGCCGCACGAATCCCAGCGACCGATTAGGTCCCACAGAGTGGGCCTTCTCAGGGTCCCGTCAACTAAACAATGTCGGTTGGCGGGCCCCAGGGGAAGAGCCTTCTCTGTGGCGGCCCCGACTCTCTGGAACCAACTCCCCCCAGAGATTAGAACTGCCCCTACTCTCCCGCCCCGAGTTTTCGGAGAGGGGCGGCATATAAATCCAATAAATCTAATCTAATCTAATCCCTGCCTTCCGTAAACTCCTTAAAACCCACCTTTGCCGTCAGGCATGGGGGAACTGAAACACCTCCCCCGGGCATGTACAATTTATGCATGGTATGTTTGTGTGTGTGCTTGTTATTAAATGGGGTTCTTTTTAAAAAACTTTTTAAAATATTTTAAATTTATTTGGATTTGTTACGATTGTTATATTTTGCTGTGAGCCGCCTCGAATCCGCGGAGAGGGGCGGCATACAAATATAAATAATAAATAAATAAATAGAAGACTGGAAAAGTTGAAGTGCTCACAATATTAACAGCAAGTCTACAGTGACATATCCAATCAGAGGAGCAGAACCATCCACCAGCTCCTTTGGAAAGCATTGTTTATATACTTGAGGCCAATTTTATGTCAAAGAAGTGATTAAAAACTACTTAGTAAGAAGAAAGCAAAGGGAGTTGTCTTAATCCTAACTTTAGAAGATAACATTGTTACTATAACAGATATTAAGGCAAAAGAACCTGGTTGTGGAATTAAGCTATTTGCAAGATTCTTCTGGAAATGACTATCAAAGGAAAGAAGTAACTAAGAAACAGCCCAGACAGCTCTCAACAATGTAAAAGAAAGCCAGGGAAGCAATAAGACAAGATTGGAAAACAACAAAAAATTGTATCCTTGCTACCACACCAAGATTATAAGTACTTCCTTGCTTAAGAAGAAATCTGCCAGCTCAGTTCAAGAAAGGACTCCATTTCCTCCCCAAAGGGGGTTGACTAAGTTTTCCTATGTTCTCCAGTAAGGTTGCTTAGAGCCCTGCCTCCCCTTGATTACAAGACATGGCAGAATAGAAAGAAAAAGACACTCAGTAATCTTGTTGTAGAGACTACTCCAAAGGCACCAGGAGAAACCTGCCTTATGTTTGGTTTTACAGTTCTACAATTATTTTTATTTCTATGAATGATATTCAATCCAAATTGAATAAACTTATGCAGACTTGGTTAATATCTGTTGATAGTAGTTGTGATATTATAACAACAATAACAACAACCAATAATGTTGGATCTGTTAATAAAAATCAACTCAAGAACCTCTGTTGTCTATCCTTTTAAGAAGCTTGCTTTACATACTGGGAAGCAGTAAAAAAACCCTGCTAAACAAGCTGGTAATCTGTCATCTCAAACCTACAGATATTAACAGTATATAGAATTTAATTTTCATTTTTCTGGTTGAAAACTATTGGGCCTGATCCAACCGAACTCAACTATGAGTTTGATGCTTAGTAATGGTCATGAGGAAAGATAGAGAACTAAATCAAATTTCTCTGACACTGAAGAAGTTCATCTAGGAGACCCAAAAGGCCAAGATGCAATAATGTTTTCACTTTCTAAAATTTCTTTATAAACTAAATTCAAAAAATGAAGTAAATAAAAGGGGACAAAAATGCAGAAAATTAGAAAAGAAGAGGGAAAAACTATAGATAAGCTGCAGAAATGTTGAATCAGAGAAAAAAAACATAAATTAGGAGGATTTTCAAGTAGAAACACCAAAAATTAGGATTTTCAATAACTCCTTCAGCAAAACCCTCCTTAAGAACAATTATCCTGAATGCCATCACTCTGCTAAACAAATAATTCCCTCAACACTGTCAAACTATCTACAAAGTGTGCACTACAATTAATCTACTCATTGTTCCCATCACATATCTCCTCCCACTTGTATGACTGTAAATTTATCACTTTTATCCTTACAATTTATATTGAATGGTTCCTAATATGATTGGATTGCTTATTTGTACCTGGACTATCATTAAGTACTTTATGATTCTTGACAAACGTATTTTTTCTTTTATGTACACAAAGAGCATATGCACCAAAACAAATTCCTTGTGTGCCCAACCACACTTGGCCAATAAAATTCTATTCTAAAATTCTATTCTATTATACTTCTCAGAATCTGCTTTCCGTGCAAAGACTTCTTACTATGAATGAAGAAGACTGACTGATATGCTACAAAGTGCCAGCATCCAAGCCCTGCTTTCTAATTTCTTTAAAACTTTGGCCTTTTTGTGAAAGGAGTGAAGCTTTAAAGATGTAGTGTGACTTGAGAAAAATAAAAGAGCTGTCACATTGTAGGAATTGTCAGAGCAAGTTATCTGTTCAGAGCTGTCCAAGGTCCTGCAACTTCAGCTTCACTGTATCTGTCATAGTCCATAGACTCATTTCATGATGAAGACAGAACTCTTTCCTTCCCTTTCTGAGCAGCTGGATTGCTAAAACTAGGAACTTAGATAGGCATATTCCATTTTTATAACTTTGTTCATCTAAATAAAAACACTAATTAGATCAGGTTGTATGTGCCTTTCTAATACTTGCGTAGTACAATTTTAAGCAGATCTGCTAAGAAAAATGCTGCACTATGTAAGTAAACATGTAATTAGGACAACATCGCCTTGAAACTCTGACTGTGACAGAAGTTGCAAAATGAAACTACTCTTCTCCTACTGTTGCCACCTCTCCCTGTAATTTGCCTCTTCACAGTACAGTTGCGTGAAAGAAAAATAATGGGTGGTATTTACAGAAATAAAGTGAAAAGGGAATATGTAGTTTGCCTAAACATAGAATCACTCAAAGACAAAAGGAATATTTTGACCTGTGCTTTTCTTCCCATCCAGTGTCATCTAAATACTCCACACTGATACCTTTTTAACAGAACACTGCCCAGGCTATATTTTCTTCAATTTTTAAGTGCAAACTGCTTCCTTTTTCTCCCCTTATTTTTATAAAAGAAAAAAAAAACTACTACATGTAACTGAAAGAAATGGAATCATTCTATTTTAGCTCTCAATGAGTACAGTTTAAAGTGTCTTCCACATTTTCAGCTCTTATCCTTTTCTTTGCAAAGAGCCTACTTAATAATGTCCATTCTAACAACCTCATTTATTTTCCACAAAATTAACTCAGTTTCAACTCTGATTAATGGTTTCATCTAAATGGATCAAATTAAAAATTGAAAATTATATTTCAGCCAAAGGGAAAAAATTGACCAGTTAACAAATTATGCTTTCAAATATTAAAAGATGACCATGAAAAGCATGTGATAGTAATAAAATCTAGTTGGGGCTTGGGGCTTATCATGGTTCAGGAAGGAGTGAAAAGGAGAGCAAAGTTCTGTGCATTGTTAACATAGAATTGTCTTGGGATACCAAAATGATTTACGCTATGTCTTTTCATGTAATGAGCTCAACAAAGCAATATAAAGAAATTCAGATTTAATTAAATGGGCAATGCTGGAGTTGCAGAACTGCTAAGAAAGGATAAGAATAAGTAATTGTCTTTTAATACAGCTAATAACAAATACTGATGATATTTAGGATAGAAAATTTTATTTAAGATAAAAATATGATAAAACATGGAAATTAAACTTGAAATAAATGGAATAGTTTTATATAAACCTATAAATCTGACAAGCTAGTCAATATTCAAATACAAAATTTTGAGGTTCTTATTGGTTTGAATGCTGATATAAATGATTCTGAAGTTATCACATAATGCCAAATTTAATTGAAAAGTCAGTATAAAAGTTAAATATAATATGTAATATAAATACAATAAATAAATAATATTTATTTATTTAATTAATTAATTTTGTCAAGCATGTATTAGATAACAAATATAAGTATAAACATAATTATGAATACATAATATGAATATGAATAAAAAGGGGACTTTAGGACAGGGATGGTAGGCATGCTGGTGTGGTTATATAGAATGCTGGTGAGACCATATTTGGAATACTGTGTTCAGTTCTGGAGACCTCACCTACAAAAAAATATTGACAAAATTGAACGGGTCCAAAGACGCGCTACAAGAATGGTGGAAGGTCTTAAGCATAAAACGTATCAGGAAAGACTTAATGAACTCAATCTGTATAGTCTGGAGGACAGAAGGAAAAGGGGGGACATGATCGAAACATTTAAATATATTAAAGGGTTAAATAAGGTCTAGGAGGGAAGTGTTTTTAATAGGAAAGTGAACACAAGAACAAGGGGACACAATCTGAAGTTAGTTGGGGGAAAGATCAAAAGCAACATGAGAAAATATTATTTTACTGAAAGAGTAGTAGATCCTTGGAACAAACTTCCAGCAGATGTGGTTGGTAAATCCACAGTAACTGAATTTAAACATGCCTGGGATAAACATATATCCATCCTAAGATAAAATACAGAAAATAGTATAAGGGCAGACTATATGGACCATGAGGTCTTTTTCTGCCGTCAGACTTCTATGTTTCTATGTTATGCAATATATACCAAGTACGTGTTTCTAAATATTACACTAAGCAATTTAAATCTAAAAATATGATTCTGTCTTTGTGTTTATGTGCTTGTCTATGCACGTAAATTACATGCTCCTAGTTTCTCCTGTCCTATAAAATATATTAAGGAAAATGTCTAATTATTCATTAGACAGAGTATATTGTTAATGCCAACTTGTAAAAAAAAATCAATCCAGAAGAAAAAAATAATATGTATAAAGGCCTTATTGGTTTGACATATTAATTTCTTTGTACAGTAGATTGGGACTTTGGAATGAACTTTTCTCACATGTGTCCACCTGAACATTGAGATTATCTTTTGATAATATTTCCTTATCAAAGTTCTGTCTTCATTCTGAGAATCAAAGAATGGCTTATAGAGAGTAATCTTTTTTTGAGATCTCTACGGAGATTGTCAGTCATCCACGTTGTCCCAAAGGCAACTAGACTTTATGGTTTTTCTTTGAAGATGCTCACCTCTCATCTAAGAAGCTTCTTCCACTCTAGAGCTGAAGCAGCTTCTTGGAAGAGAAGCAAAAAGTCTACAAAGAAAAACCAGAAAGTCCAATTGCCTCTTGAAAAAAAAAAAGTACTTTTGAGACTAACAATAAAAATGTGAGATATACATTTTATAAATACAATAAGAAGAAAGAAATAATTTTGGTGGACCTCCCGCCTATAGATCAATTTTGCAAGGAAAACTGTTTCCTTCCCAATATCTTAATCAAATGACAACTTAGTTATCTCGATTGCAAAATGATGATCGGTTTTAGGATGCGTTTATGTTACTCTCCTTTACATCTTTGCAGTTTTAACTCTTATTTTTTTTAAAAAATGTTTTAGCACCTAACACATTTGAGAGGAAAAAAGTACAAATACCAGCGTTTGATTGTTAGATCTGAAGATTTACAATTGTTGGATACGTATTGTAAATATATTACACATTTACTTCTAAAATATTATTTGATTTCAGAATTGTTATATCTCTATAGCTGTACCAGCTCTGTTGCTACAGATATGTGTAAATTGAAGTTGGAATAACATCTAGAACTTGCGTTATGAAACACAAGCTTAGCAGGGGGTTGGACTAGAAGACCTCTAAGATCTCTTCCAACTCTGTTATTCTATTCTATATTAATAATAATAATAATAATTTATTAGATTTGTATGCCGCCCCTCTCCGAAGACTCGGGGCGGCTCACAACAATGATAAAAACAATATTATAGTGGCACAAATCTAATATTAAAAGAAATAACTAAAACTCTATCATATTAAAACCAGACAACACATACATACCAAACATCAATTATAAGGAGCCTGGGGGAAAGATGTCTCAAATTCCCCATGCCTGGCGGTATAGGTGGGTCTTGAGTAGTTTACAAAAGACAAGGAGGGTGGGATCAGTTCTAATCTCTGGGGGGAGTTGATTCCAGAGGGCCGGGGCCGCCACAGAGAAGGCTCTTCTCCTGGGGCTCACCAGACAACATTGTTTAGTCGACGGGACCCGGAGAAGGCCAACTCTGTTGGACCTTATCGGTCGCTGGGATTCATGCGGTAGCAGGCGGTTCCGGAGGTACTCTGGTCCAATGCCATGTAGGGCTTTAAAGGTCATAACCAACACTTTGAATTGTGACCGGAAATTGATCGGCAGCCAATGCAGGCCACGTAGTGTTGTAGATACGTGGGCGAATCTGGGAAGATCCACAATGGCTCTCACGGCCATGTTCTGCACGATCTGAAGTTTCCGAACACTTTTCAAAGGTAGCCCCATGTAGAGAGCTTTGCAGTAATCGAACCTCGAGGTGATGAGGGCATGAGTGACTGTGAGCAATGACTCCCTATCCAAATAGGGCCGTTACTGGTGCACCAGGCGAAACTAGGCACATGCCCTCCTTGGCACAGCCGAAAGATGATGTTCCAATGTCAGCTGTGGGTCGAGAAGGATGCCCAAGTTGCGAACCCTCTCTGAGGGGGTCAATAATTCCCCCCAAAGGGTGATGGACGGACAGATGGAATTGTCCTTGGGAGGCAAGACCCACAGCCACTCCGTCTTGTCTGGGTTGAGTTTGAGTTTGTTGACACCTATCCAGGCCCCAACAGCCTCCAGGCACCGGCACATCACTTCCACTGCTTCGTTGACTGGACATGGGGTGGAGATGTACAACTGGGTATCGAGGTCCCACTCGTCATCTTCAGGCTGGTGTTTCTGTCCTTGTTCTATATTATATTATGTTTCTGTCCTTGTTCTATATTATATATATTATAATATATTATTAAATATATTTGCCTCTTAATAATTAGCAACCACAGTTTAATACAATGATAACCCAAACTTGTGGCTATGTGTACATGAACTACTGACATAATAATTTAAAGACAGGAAAAGAACAAGCCTCTCTTCTATTATTTCAGTAAGTGAATGAGGTCTAAGGATTGTGTATTTTAAAGAGATCTGATAAAGAAGCCTCATGAAAATCCACATGAATACATAATAGAGGAAGAGTAAAAGAATAAACAAAAAAACCCCACCAGCCTGTCATCTATACAAGTTCAAAATGTGTCAGCAGTATAAATCAGGAAAGAATCCTTTAAAAGGCAGGCGGGAACACTGAAGTTCCTGCTATCTGTGTAATAACATGAAAGTTGATTTTAGTTTATTTGTTTTTCCTTCACTGTTTCATAGATAGTCATCCAAAGTTAAAGGAGGGGGAGAGATATAAAGTGCATGAAAACAAATTCACATCAGTAGAATAAAACAAATCAGAGGGCAGTAATAAATGTCAGTGCTCTAGCAGCAAAGACGAACCACTGTTTTTTCTCATACTTAAAGTGAAATACCCAGCTGTTATCTTTGTGCCTGCAGAGCCTCCCTATTGTAGATTCAATAATACAAGAAGCTTCTTATCAGCAGTCAGGGTGACTGATTGGAGCTGTGATATGTTTAGACAATGCACTGTGTTTAACTGAATTTACAGATGCCCCAACTCAGACCATAGTAGTAAACGCCAGAGACTAATAGGAAATTAAACATGTACAATGGACTAACTCCATTTACTCTTTCACAATGTAATGTGTTTAGTTAACTTACTCATAGTCACACTTTATCTTTTTCTCTATGGATTCGTTGGGTTATGTTTCAAATTGGTCAAAGATTAAATCTTCCTCTCCATTTTTCGTCCCCCTTTTTATTGCTGCATTCTCTTATTATTTGGCACTCTTTCTCTCGCACAGATAAGCTAAATAAGATGACCCCAGGTATATATTCTTCCAAAGCAATTATCAGATAGCCAAGAAATAAAACAAAACAAAAATCAGGGAAGACAGCACAGTATTAATATTAATATTAGCAAGTGTGGAGCAAAAATGTTCTAAGCTAAAACACATGGCTCGTTTGAAATT
This sequence comes from Erythrolamprus reginae, assembly GCF_031021105.1. Taxonomy (NCBI): domain Eukaryota; kingdom Metazoa; phylum Chordata; class Lepidosauria; order Squamata; family Dipsadidae; genus Erythrolamprus; species Erythrolamprus reginae. Next base: position 362,983,405 of record NC_091950.1, on the reverse strand, counting down.
AAAATATGGATGTTAATATAATGTTGAGTAGCATAACACATATAGAGAACTATGGATAAAGTACAAGATCATTTTTAAGTGACTGCTGTATCTTTTTTCTCTAATTAAAATAGCTTTCATAAGAGCTTATCCTCATTTAATAAGGATATTATTACTGAACATTATTAAACAGAACTTATATAGTACAAAAATATCTTTATCTTGCCTATAGAAATAAATGATTTATTATTTGATACATTCAATAACTGAATGGTAGATCCTATTGGGGTTTGTTGTTAAGAGGTTTCTTAAACTGAAAGTAATATAATAGCAAAATAGAAGACATTTAATATCCTCAAGAATGAAGTGTTCATCTTATTAATAAGCACTGGCTGAAAGGGTTTTTTAATGTTATCTTCTTTGATTTTTTTTAAAAATGTGTACATTAAGTACAGGTAATCAAGGACAAGAAAACAATATAATTATCTATTCTGCATTTTTATGAAGACAAAATAAATGAAATAAAATAAAATAAAATAAAATAACCTTTCCCGAAAGAAAGGATTTCACTCCTATGTGTTAGGATTCAAACTGATTATTTGGGAACTTTAATATTCATGCCAAAGTATCATAATCTACTGCAACTAAGAATTTTATGGCAGTTATGGACCTACGTCAAGGAATATCTAGTTCTACCTAGAATTATACTGTCAGGGACTAATCACTATTTAAAAGGTAGTAAGGTTTAGATTAATTGAAATGCAACTTCTGTACAAAATGGATTTGGTAAGTTCTGGTACAAATACTAAAATATTCAGAGAGCTTTTCGTATCATTAGAACAGGTTAGGTTAAGAAACTCCTATTTAATCTCTGCTATGGGGAAATGTCTTAACCAGTCTTGCTACTTAAAAAAATCCTCTGCTTCTGTCCGGTGCTCCATGGTTTTTCAAAGATCTCAAGGTGATGAAGCACTACAGCAGATGACTAGAGTAATGGTGGATTAAAAAATCAGATTAAATCAGAGTCCATTTATGACTACTGTGTGGCAGTATAGATAGCAAATATGTCTTCTTTTTATCCCTTGCCTCAATTGTATCAGTACAGAGATTCCCAAAAGAGTTGCTTTGGGTGATTAAGTGGCTATTATACACTAATTTCCAGGGAGGGAGGGAGAAAATGGATCTTCCAAACCTCTCTGTATCATATTTACAAGAGACTTTGCTGATAATATTGCTCACATCTGTTCTGACTTGGATGCTACACTGAAAGCAGATTCTAATTAGATGACTGAATCAAGTGTTTGTTCAACTTTGATAAATGAGTCTTATTTTGCTCAACCTGAGCAAGTAGACAAGTTGTTTAGAGTGTATCCAGACAGCAAACATGATAAAAATGTCCTTTCATGTTGTTCACATTTCCAACATACATTTGAAATGTCTTTATACATTCTAGATAATTTCTCTAGTGTCATATACCAATTGTGTTCTAAAAAATATCTTTGAAATCATAACGTAATGTAAATTTCATTTCTTTTAATCACATATTTTCTCATTGATCCGTTTGTATATTATAACCAAAGTTCTTATTGTAGTTAGTATATATTGCTTTACCTGTTCTTCCTGTTTCAAATTTCAACAAAAATTTACACGTTTATCATCAGTGCACAAATTCTATTATAGTGCACAAATTCTATTATACAAATTCTATAGTGCGCAAATTCTATTATACACAGAGATGGAAAAGTTCAACTATTTAAGATGAAGGAATGGCTAACCTGATTTGTTTTATTAGAGAAAATAAACTATGTACATTGATTGCTGACTGGAAAACTCTTACTGACTTTTGCATAAAAATGAAAAAAATAGACTAAATGACTTATAGTTTTGATGATTAGACAGGATATATTATTGATATAAGAATATTATCATGTAATTATACAGAGATAGATTAAAATATAATTGTACTTATAATTGCTGTGAAGACTATCTTGGTGTCTTTTTTTCCTTCTTTGCTATTTTAAAAACTTTTTTCTTTTCATTCACTTTTTGCTTTCTTGCTTTTTCTCTTATTTTTCTCTTCTTATATTACTTTGCATTAGGGTTTATTTCTTTTTAAAGTTTTATAAATAAGAGGAGAGCAATGTTCCCTCTAATTTTTTTTCGGTGTGGGCGGAAAAGTATAGTGTCTGAGCGACAGTGCCTTTGGGACTGGGCGGCATAGAAGTATAAATAAATAAATAAATAAATAAACAAACAAACAAACAAATAAATAAATAAGGGGGAAAAATCCTTTCTTTTTTATTAAAAGAACCTAGTAATAAAAAGAACACAAAATCCATTACTATTAAAAGTAAAACTACCAGCAAAACTATTAATAAAAACAGGTGAGGACTCAGTTTTTTTCTGTTATTATTTAAGTGCTTTTACCATATGCTTTAAATCAAGAGTCACTTCTCTCTCTGTTTCTCTCTCTTTCCTGTCATTTTCTGCCTCAATCATTTTCTCATTTCTCTTTTTTTCTCCTTTTTTCTATCATTTCTCTCTCTCTCTTCCTTCCACTCTTCTCTCTCTCTCTTTCTTCCTCTCTCTCACTCTCTTCCTTCCTCTCTGATTTCTTTCTTTCTCTCTCTCTCTTTCTCTATCTTGCTTTCTTCCTCTCTCTCTCACTCCCTTCCTCTCTCATCTCTCTCTCTCCCTCTTTCTTTCTTTCCTTCTCTCTCTTTCTCTATCTCTCCCCCTCTTGCTCTATCTCTTTTTCTCACTTTCCCTCTCTTGTTTTCTTTCTCTCACTCTTTCTCTCGTTCTCTCTCTCTTGCTATCTCTTTCTCTGCCCCCTCTTTCTCTCTCTCTCTCTTTCTCACTTTCTCTCTATCTTGCTCTGTCGCTCTCACTCTCTTTTTCCGGAGGCTGGCGAAAGTAATTTACAATGATCCCCCTCTCTTTCTCCTCCGCTGCAAGAGAGGCGGGGCAGGCGTTCTCTGGAGGAGAAAGAGAGGTGGATCGGGCGGGCAGGGGTCAGCCGGCGTGCGCTCTTCCCATCTCCCATCTACTTTGAACATTCAAAGTAAGAGCGAAGGGTTTTCTTATTTTGAATGTTCCGGGCGGGCTGGCAGGGAGATGGGAAGAGCGTGTGCCGGCCCGCGCGCCCCACATTGTAAATCACTTTCGCCAGCCTCCGGAGAATGCCGGCCCTGCCTCTCTTGCAGCGGAGGAGAAAGAGAGGCAGATCGGGTGGGTGGGGGGCAGGGCTGAAAGGCCAGGAGCGCGAGGGGGCCGGAGGCACCATGGAGAGACAGGGGCGGCCACAGCTCCCTTCTACTGCTCGTGCCTCCCCCCCCCCATGGGCTGGCAGGGGGATGGGGAGAGCACGACCAAGGAAAAGGGTGTGTGTGGGGTATTTTGGAGTGTGCGCGCGCACACACGCGCAGCTTACAGGGATCAGTGGAGGAGAGGGAGAGGGAGGCAGGAGAAAGAATGAGACAGACAGACAGAATATCCAACCACAAGTTATTTGGACCTAATTACATAATAAAAATGGCTAATTGAATGGTAGACATTGTAAATGCTTCTTTAGACCAGAAGGAAGAAAGAATTTAGACCTTTATTAAAGAAATTATCAGGATATCTCATCTTATTTTAAACAACCATTTGTTTCAAAAATCACTTTTCTCTAACTTTTCTCAATGAAACTGTTTTTGGAACGGTATCACTTGGTTCTCTTAGATCTCAAAAGTATTAATAACTGTGTCCAATATATAATACTGGTATTTATACAATATGGGACTGGAATAATTCATATTTATTACTTTTCAATTTATATATTTTTAAAATTAATATTTATTGTGATTCTCAATGGTTAATCCAGATAAAAAAATATTATATTTTATTATTCTGCCTTCAAGTCACTTGGTTTCTGGCAACTGGCTGAAAAAGTCTCTGTTGTTTTCTTGGCAAGACATTGGAAATAGTTTGAAACTGTCTGCTTCTGAGGTCCAAGAGGCAGTGACTGGCCCAAGATCATCCACCTGGTTTTGTGTTTAAGTGGGCTTAGAGCTCAGTTTCCTGGTTTCCAGCTTAGTATTTCAGCCACTACAACAAACTATTTTTCTCTAAATATCAAATATAGCTGATCTAATCACATGCTGACAATAAATATAGTTCTATACAATAAAAGCTCATCGTTTTTAAAGCCTTCCTGGAATAAACCTAACAATATCTCTGGCTAAGTCTATTCCAAAAAGAAGGAACTAGAACTAAAAATGGTTCCTTTTGCAGCCACATAATAGGCGAAATTCCTAAGCATCTCTTGCCAAACCAATCGTGCCAGGGAGGGATACAGTTTTATATGATGATCTCAGGTGTACGAGTGTCACAAACAGAAATACTAACTAATGGTCAAGTCATAACAATACTTGGCACTCTAAGTGAAAGAGACAAAGGTTCCTCTAACCACGACTACCATTTTGACATCAAGCAGTAGTCAGGGGACAAGTCTATATTGCAGATCAAATCTTTTGAGAGATGCCACCAATCCACATGCATTATTCCACACAACACCATAACTTATACAATCATGTCAAATGTGATGATGGACAGACATAATGGTGGCATCTACATATTCATGTGATGATGTTATTGGGCATGTCATTCTGGCATTGTGGATTGGTTTACATATCATTTTGTCTACCACTGCAATCTGACAAAACTAAGAAGTGCACAGCAATAACATCACAGACTTAAAATAATTAGGCATTAAAAAAAAATCAAAATATCCCAGAATATCCCAGTCCTATAATATAATTATCCCAGAATAACCCCAACCTTATAAGCAATTGATTTCAACATGCGATTAATTCTATAGTAGTGGGGTTTCTATAAAATAAATATCCACACATGTGAATCAGGGGTGGGTTCTACTTACCTTCCGTACCAGTTTGCATTGTGTCAGAAGTGCGCTTTTTCCACCTGCGCTAGCTTTGCACATGCACCTATGTCACATCGGCAAAATTACTCTCTGTGCATGTTCAGAAGCCTTTGGGTATTCACAGAGAGTTTTTTGCAAGCTGCTTTCAAGGAGTGGCGACCAGAGAATGGTTTGGGGGCATGGCCAGTTCAGAGAGCGGGAGCAAATTTCACCACCCGTACAGATGAACCGGTCCGAGCCTGCAGCAACCCACCACTGATGTGAATGCCCATCTGGGAATGAATTGTTATTCTATCAACAAATATATTAGAAGCACATATAATTCTACTCATCTCTTTCTCGGGAGGGACTCAATAAATGATAAATTCTTTTTATTTCCTCTGATGAAAAATGTTGAAATTGATTTCATGATAGGAACCTGGATTCCAGCTCAACTAAATTAAGCAGTAAGCATATGTTTGAGTACCTTACGCCTACTGAACAAAATATTTGGTCAACTAGAGCAGGGGTAGGCAAAGTTGGCTCTTTTATGACATGTGGACTTCAACTCCCAGAATTCCTGAGCTAGCATGATTGGCTCAGGAATTCTGGGAGTTGAAGTCTACAAGTCATAGAAGAGCAAACTTTGCCTGCCCCTGAACTAGAGGTAAATCTATAATGTTGATGTTGGTCAAAAGTTTTATTTATTTATTTATTTTTATTTATTAAATTTGTATGCTGCCCCTCTCCGTAGACTCGGGGCGGCTCATAACAGTAATAGAAAAAACAATGTAGAATACAAATCTAATAATTAAAACTAAAAACCCATAATTTAAAAAAAAACATGCACTGTGTCTATCACAAATATCCTCCAGTTCATGGCTTTACTCTGCTACTTTATCATTCTGCTAAACAAATAATTCCCTCAACACTGTCAAATTATTTACTAAGTCTGCACTACTATTATTACTAGTTTTTTTCTCATCATTCCTATCACCTATTTCCTGCCACTTATGACTGTATGACTGTAACTTAATGCTTGTATCCTTAAAGATTTTTATTAATATAGATTGTTTCTTCATTGCTTATTTGACCCCTATGACAATCATTAAGTGTTGTACCTCATGATTCTTGACAAATGTATATTTTCTTTTATGTACCCTGAGAGCATATGCACCAAATACAAATTCCTTGGGTGTCTAAACACACTTGGCCAATAAAGAATTCTATTATATTCCATTCTATATGGGTTGAAGGTGAGCAACACATATTTCTGATAGCATGCTGACACTGGAAACCGAAATCCTTTAAATATGTGGTTCATTTTTACATGCAGCAATTAAAAATTACTACTTGTATAATTCTCCAATGATACATTTTCAGGCAAAATAATATAATGAAACAAGACCGTAATAATATAATCCTTTCTTACATGATAGTTTATATGGTAATCCTCTTTTTCAAGTACTGAGCAATACTATAAAAGTTACTTTCCTAATCAAGTCTGATTGATATTTGTAGTTTGAAATACAGGCACATTCTTTGACCAGTCTTCAATTAGAATCTCTGTGAAATAGTTATCATTTTATTTTAATCCCCAAAACTAAAGAAACTGAATTTGCATCTTCAAACAATTAAATATCCTGCTTTATTGCTTTTGTCTTACTTGCTGACATTTTGAAACATTTTTTTCACAAAGAATATTCCCATTTTTGACCACCATTAATGTATTTGTAACTTGGGCAGGCGTGTCTCTGATTTGCACATCACCACTTATTTTCTGAGGAAGTAATGCATAGCGTATTGTTACTTAGTTCCAGCAATCTGCTTGAAAAGGTAAAAATCAGCTTGATGAACCAAAAAGCACATCCAGATAAGACAGCTAATCCCAATGTTTGAAGGTGTTATAGATTTCTGTTTTATATCCTGCTGCTTGCAGTGACTGTGTCAATATGGATTTCTGGTTCATTCCAACACTCGGCTTGGGTAATACCAAGACAGTGATAGACAAAAATATCACAGGGCATGAATGTTGCACAACAATAAGTGGGAAAATTCTGGACACAGAAGACAAATACTCGCTAAATACTTTAAAAAAAACCATCCAGATATCCAATCATTATGAAGAGCTGAGGCTTGTATTTCAATAAAACAAAGTAAAAAAAAAAATCTTTTTTTTCTTAAAAAAGATGAAAAATACTTTTTTTTTGGTTTTCATTTCTTCATGATGATATACAAAGGATTTGTGAATTATTACCATGAATAAAACTGACAATTACTATAAGGTCAATGAATTGATAGGTGAAAACAAAAGTGTTGTCTCAGCTGGAGTACAAACTCAAAGAAGGCACAACTTTAGACATGTACAAATTCTATGTTACTTAAACTATTCAAAGTATGTCTTATGTTTTGAGGTACCTTGCTTTCTTTTTATATGGCAGCATTTTTTTTAAAAAAATATGACATGTAAAGGGCTGAAGAGCACAGTAATGGAAGATCACAAAGAAAAGCTCTCTGGGATTTATGGTTTATTAGAGTCTCTATTCCTCTGGATAGATCTGCAATGTGATCTGAGTTTGATGCATTGAATTGCATTGCGGATAGAAGCTTAATGCCTTTTGAATATCATTTTCAATTTTGGAATAACACAGTACTAGAAATAACATTCATTCCTTTTTGTATTCCTTTATAGTTGTTCTGAATTCTGCCCTGGATCCTTGGATTGAAATATTGGATTTTGATAGACTTCTACTTTTTTTCCTTGCCTCCTTTGACTGAAACTTGATTATTTGCCATGACTGATTAATGGACTACCTCTAGATTACCTTTTCTATCCAACTCAATAGTTGCATGTTGATCTTCAGTATCTCACCCAATTGCATTTTTTCAGCTTTGCAGAGTCCAATGACTGAGATAGTACAGGAAACATTTCCTAATCTCCTACACTTACCTTCTATGACCACTTTGGGACAAGTTATATGCTGACTAAAAATGCAAAATAGTTGCTATTAAAAATGTTTCCCCTTGGACAGTTATATTATACTCTACATTCCCTTGGATAATATATTATACCATCAATATTGTCCTCAATAGCAGTCAGTACGAGCAGAGCAAGATTGAGAATATACAGATAGTGAATAGTACATTTCCTTTATTTCCTTTCTTCCATTATTATTGAAGGAAAAATGGACCTCATCATAATTGGCCATTTTCTGTGGCTGTCCTATATTTGGGTTACGTTTTATTCCATAATATCATTTCTCTTATAATGATGACATTAAATAAATGCTGCAAATAGGTACAGAATTCAGTAGAACAATATCATTTTATATTTATACAATATATGTTGGATTAATCAGAAAAAGACCTTGCTTGACATTAACCCCATATTTCAACAAAGAATGGCAACATTTTCAAGTCTGCTTCTATAGACACTATGAAATTTAAGCTAACTACAAATCTTTATAATCGGGTGAAAGTATATAACTAGATAGATATGGCAATAGATAGACAGACAATGAGTTTTAGTGATTTGTATTACTACTTTACCAAATTTCAAATGTATGATGATTTATTGCAGGATGGCCGAAGCTAAGGCTGGGTACTCTGATGTTTAATCACCATTCACTTGTTGTCATCCTCCACACAAGTGAAGTCACCTGTCACAGAAGGCCAAAGCCATCACTTATGCCATGTATAATACATCTCAGCATGTGTCTACACAGGAGGTATTGCATGATAAATTCATTAGCTGCTATCCTGCCCCCAAATTGTTTTTGTATCTCCTGACCTATAGAACTTGCTACTAACTGTGAAGGGCACACAGTCTTCTGCTTGCATTCCAAGTGACAATTTTGCCTTTGGAAAAAAAAAAACACCTTCAGAGACTTTTTTAGAAGCAAGTCTTCTGTCTAATGAAAACGAAATCTGGAATGTTAAGACCTTCTACGGAATACAAAATAGGAATATTTTTTAAAAATGTCTTTCTAATGTTTATAGTTATGCCAAAGATTGCTACAAAACAATAGAATTGGTTACAGCTTGTGCCAAAGGTGGGTTCCTCCGGGTTTGGACCGGATCACCCTAACATAGTAGCAAACCAATGGTGATGTCATGAAGATGTCCTGGAGCTTGTTTGGTTAGTGCTGGTCCATGGGCCCTGTCATCTTTTGGGGGGAAATTTTTTTGGATTTTTTTTTAATGGAAAAAAAAACTTTTTTCCAAGGTTTTTTCTTCTGTGCATGAGCAGAAGCCAGGTTTCCAGCACTGTGCATATCTCGCCATCTTGTTTTCAGCTATTTTTGGAGGGGAATTTTTTAAAAAAATTGGCACTATGCATTCATGCACATGTGCCCACAAGGCACGGCCGTGCGACATGGGAGGAAGCGAACCAGCAGCGGAATAAGTTAGAATCCACTCCTGACTTGTACATATATGTATCACAATTAAACATTACCAAATTTCTAATCATATAGCTCTATGGGTAATTCTGGTTTAAGAGATCTATCTTGCAGGACTTTCTTCAAATATGAGGTAAAATTAACTAATTAAAATGATTTTTTTCCTTTTAACATTCATGCAGATGTAACAACCAGGAGATTCAGAACGTTTACTACCCAATAACTCATTCCCTGTAGTCTTCTCTGAAATACTGGAAAAAACTCAGAACTAAATTTAAGGGTGCTAGGAATAATGAAGGGAAAAACAAAACCAGAAAGTTGATTGCATAAGAGATCTGTTCACATATTTGATGTAAATCAAACAAAAATGTTACAAATGGACATAGGATGATAAAGAGAATGACAAAATTTTATTTCCCTTTTCTCTCAAGCAAGTGACTGAAGGCAGTTTACAGTTCTAAAACAATACAAAATTTAAAACCTATAAAACATTCTTAGGAAAGTTCATTACTCCCTATATGTATGTTTTAGTACTTTCTTATGAATACTTTATATCTGAAGATGCCACTTGAATTATTTCAGGTCAAAGTCAAAATTAAGAAAGAGAAATTTAAGTTTATTTGTAAACATGGAAACATATGATTGGAAAATATTATTTAGTTATATTAACTGGATTTTAGATATTGATATTGTATACTGTTTTTTGATAGGTTGTGAGCCGCCCTGAGTCCTTGGAGAGGTGCGGCATACAAATCCAATCAATCAATCAATAAAATTTTCCTACAAAGCACCTACATCTTCTAAAATGCTTCTAGGAATTTGAAATCTACTCTACTATTAATTTTGTCCCCCTTGTGAACCTTTACAAGTCTGTCTGTCCTTTTCTTGGTTCTTATCCACGAGAATACCCACAGCAACTTCTTATCCTGTATTTTGGACAACATATTTAGATTGACAACAGGAAATGGCAGTATTCTTTCATTGTAATTATAATAGAAGCTTTCTTTTTTTAATTTTAAAGCAGCAGAAAATCGGGAGTAGCAGAAAGTTGCCCGGTTCGAGAATAGAAATCTAATTAATAAATAAGTAAATTAATAATGATCAGACTCTCAAAGAGCAGCTTGTGATAGTTACTCCTTGTTCCAAAATAAAATAAGCTAAATTTTCCACAAATTGAAGAAAAATCATCAAAATATAAAATATAGGAAAGAGGCATGAGAAAACTTCCAAGAGAACAAAATTAAATTTACTGAATGCAAGTTTCAAAAATCTTTGCCAATACCATCAACCATAACAAAAAAAAAAGAAATTAAGAAGAGATCTGCTGAGTGGGACAAAGATCTAACTAGTTCAATTTTTTTTCTCACAGTAGCAAGCCTGATGCTATACATCAATTTTGGGGCATGTAAAAAAATCTCAGCTAATAATTCCAAAATTCTGTGAGCCATTGGTGAAAGTATTAAATAAATGCATTTATTTATATCATTTTATTTATATAGCTGCCCATCTCACATGACTATGGGCATTTCACATTTTAGTGTAATCAGGCCATTGCAATCTTCATTAGTGATGTATGCCACTATAAATTGGTAATGTGGGCAAACCTATTAAATATTACTGTAGATTGTTGTAAACATGTATCATTATTATTACTACAGTATTCTGCCACTAGCAATTAATTTTATAATATCCAAATAAATCTTGGTTTTATAAATTCTAGTTTTTTTCAGAAAGTAAAAAAGTAAAAAGTAGAAGGGGAATGGAGTGGAGAGGAGGGGAAAGGAAAGAGAGGAAAAGGAAAGGAAAGAAAAGGAGAGGGGAGGGGAGGAGAAAGGAAAGGAAAAGAAAATAAAGGAAAAGAAAGGATTATGTTGTGGTAACTGAAACATACTGAATCAAAATGGAAGCAAAATGGTGTTGTTAATTATCCCGTTATCTTTCTTGAAAATTCATTATCTGCATATTTTGATCTTTATCATGATCACTTCTGGGATCCTATATATTCCTGATGAAAGTAAAGCTTGATGTGATGATTAAAGGCACCAGGAAACCATGCATTTCAGTTCTATGTGGAGTCCCTGGGTCAACCTCTCCCACTTAGTCCTAGGAAGAAGGCAAAGACAAACTACTTTCAAAAGTGTTACCTTGCCAGGATATACACAGGCCATCACCAGGAATCAAGATTAGTGCAAAAGGTCGTTCAGGAGGCATGTAGTGCCCTCTCTCTCGGTGTTAAAGTAGCAGCAGCAGCAACCTCTGGAAAGTTCAGTGGAAGCCTTTAATGCAGCTGTGCCAAGCTTTCTGTAGGACACTGTTGATTTAACTAACCTTAGTTGTGCCAAGGCCCTTTGTCAAATGACTTTCATGAATGCTTTGCACAGTCCTGCTAAACACCATTATCCTAGCTTCTTCTTTTTAACTTCTTTCTAGAAGCAAAATGGTTAAAGTTTTACAAAGTGCTAAGAAGCTTCAGATATTCTGTTTTTTCCCTTTCAAACCTGAATAATTGATAAGTTATTAATCAATACGTTCCTTTACTTATGGCCCTGCTTTTTCCCCAACTAACCTGCATCACAGTATCAGTTTACACAAAGAGCAACTTCCTGTTTAACTACTACACTAAAATATCACTTACAAGCCCTTTTCAGCTCATGTGGTCTGTCCTGTACTAAATGTGAAACCTGTCTCCCTGACTCTGCACCCTGCTTTACAAAAACACACTGTTTGCAGATCAAAGGAAGACAATTTATGCTTTCATCCCAGCTGACGGATGATTAAATTAAAACAGATCAGCAGTACAGTGCATGGGCAGGTGGCTTTAGCCGACACTGCCGGCCTCAGAGCGATTAAATTGCAGTGAAGATGGAGGGCCTTCCGCTCTTATTCCTGCACTTCCAGATCAAACGGTGACAAATGAGATGTTACTGCTCTTGTAAAGCAAGGCTACAATCTGTCAAAATCCAACATAATTTGTGACCCTCTGTGACATCCTCCTCCTCTTTTTTTTACCCTGACATTTGAATACAGTGATTTGCTAGAGTCAAGTCCATTTAAGTGAAAATAGTCAATTCTATCTCAAGGAATATAGCCCATCGGCTATAATGTGGGAGTCAAATGAATGAATGTATGTAACTAGGTGGGTTGGTCTATAAATATATATATATTCACATTTATCTGTGAGTGTGCTTATGTGTATCTTTTATTAGTTCATAATGCCATAAACACTAAAACCCAGTTACACTCCTTCCTGACCAAAAAGTGTTATAATTTGCTGAGATGATAGCTAGAACATATAAAGCAAAGGTATTGGTTTTAAGCTCATTTGACTGTTATCATGTATATATATAAAAAGTCAATGCACATCTTTTTCTTTGTTGTTAGCCATTCCTGCACTGGACACTGCTGATCAGATTGTTCTAAGAATTGACTGGGTCAGTTCAAATGCCTCCCTGATTTGCTTAAATGTTTGGCAAACTCCACTTAATGTAGTTTTCCTTTTCTTTTGAGCTTAATGGGTGAGCTTCCTGACATGCCATCCATGAACAATGAACAGATTGCAATGTATTAGTTGAAAACATGCTCACACTAGCAAAAGGCCAGAACAAAGCGGGGTGGGGTGGGGAGGGGGAGGGAGGATTGGAGAAGAATAAAGCAACACATTAGTTCTAATCAACTACCTCTGTACTATAAATAGGGATAATGCTATTCTAAGACCTTAGAGATATAAACTCTGTATTTGACAGCAACAAACAATGAACATATGCCCATGTGCAATATAACCATGTATATCTGTGATTACTGGTTCTGTCAATTGTGTATTACTTGGAATAAGAAATAACATACTATTAGTAGATATCAGAACATATCTAATAGGGGATCACCAAGGTTAACAACCCTTCCTTTAAGCCTTCTAAGAATTTATAGCATTCTTCTAACCTTTTAAGGTGTCTCCCTCAAAGTAGTCAAAGATCTCATCGAGAAAGGTTTTCAGACTTCTAGCGTCCATTGATCTTTGAATGGACAGCTATATCCCTCAGGGTATTGAAGTGGAAGCATTAGTATTTGCACAGAATAAAGCAGCATATAAAATTTCTCAACTGTAAAACTTCGGAGGAGGGATGGATAAGATTTATTATGGAGACATTTCAAAAGTAAATACAGAGTTAAGGCGTTTGAGATTTATAACTTATTAGGAGGTACTTTATTCCAAACCTGGAAAATATATTTTGTGCACTCCCCCCCCTTTTTTTTTTTGTTCTCTGCTGCTGTCTGGTGTGATTGTGTTATATCCTATTTTATTTCTTATTTTTAAACACACACACACACACTCATATCTTTAGGAGGGGCAGAGGTAACATACATTTAGGATATTTTAGACATATATGATAAAGGGTGAATGGGTAGGAAGGTTTAGGAAGTGTCCAAATTCTGTACATCACAGCATCCTTATCATGCTAGACCTCATGCTTCAGGGCCTGTCAATACCCTATTGTTCTCCAGTTATAAAATCAGAAAGCTCAGCCCAGAAGCTACTTTACATTCTTCTAATCTTGCATAATAAAGGCATAGCCTCTGCAGATGTCTGACCTGTCAGGAGGGCTCCTCTATACAGTTTACATAGGCAGCAGAAAAACCATTGCAGCCTTTAAATAGTGCCGGGAGGTTTGGAAATCATCAGAGCCCATAAAGGTCAGTCATATTTTAGAAGTACTGAACCTTGATGTGGGTTATAGTGGCATTCTGTTTTTTAGAATGTATGGTAGCTACTGTTCTATTTCCCAGGTTGATATCAGATGAGACACTTCCAGAAGAAACATACTAAGAACATAATGCCACTCTTATTCGACAGCAGAAGCTCCACGAATGCTATTTCCCATTCATATTACAATGGCTAACAATTCCCTTTGAGAAATTAGCCTGCCCTTTTTATTATTTATTTATTATTTAGATTTGTATGCCGCCCCTCTCCGCAGACTTGGGGCGGCTCACAACAAAATAAAACAATTCATGACAAATCTAAATTACAGTTTAAAATATTTAAAAAACCCCATTTACTAAGCAAACATACATACAAACAAACATACCATGCATAAATTGTATATGCCCAGGGGAGATGTCTCAGTTCCCCCATGCCTGCCCTTTTTGTCTTGTTAGAATTATATTTTACTGAGCATGGACTGTATACTTATAAGTAAATATCCCATACAAAAATAACCTCCATAAACATTAACAAATTTATTATCTATCAAAATTCATTAGCATAAATTTTGACAGATAAAAAAAATTGTCAACATTTATGGAGATTAACATTAGCCTGAATTCGGGGGGGGGGGGGGCAGGGGAGAGAAGAGCATTAAAAAGCATTTTATTTAAAAAATAAAATCAAATTTCAATTCATTCTCTTGACTCTTTTTATCTTGCAGAGATTGAGGCAGTGAAGTGGTTCAACAGCAGGCAAACCACAAAAGCACTAAAGGAATGATAAATACAAACAGAAGTACAGTAATTTGCTGCCAGTGATTACCTATGAAAACAGACTGGGAACCTTTTGTTGGTTTTGCAGTCCTATTGTCATGACAAACAACCATTACTCAGCATTGCCAACTGTAACCTGTTGGGAACAGGTTACTAGCTTTTATGAGATCTGTCTGGCTCCTGGTTTTGTAAAGGCTTTTCTGGTTTGATAGGATGGCACAATGCACAGAACTGATCTCATTCCTTCACTTTCCCATTCCTCTCTGCTCCTCTCCTTTTTTTCTGATGCAGATTCTATACTAGTCACAGGGGGGATGAAGCAGGCTATCACCTTTGGCTGTGTGCATGATGGGAGGAGAGAGCAAGGTGGTGAAAATATTATGAACTTAAACATCTCTCCCATTTCTCCCAAAATGAAAATAAATTGTCCACCAAAGACATGCTAGGCTAAAGATAAACTATTTCTATCCCTTAAAAATCCTTTTGCGCATCAGGGGAGATTTTTTTTTAAAAAAAATGAAAATAAAAACAGAAGGGAGGAAAAGCTATCAATCACACAGCTTAAATAAATCTGATGCATTTTTCCTTCTCTAGACAAATCTTTTGGATTATTGTTACTTTCCTGTTCATAATGATAGTCCAAGCATGCATCCTGGATAAAAACGGTATTGATTGTTTTTAGGGGTGATATAGATACATGTCTAAAGCTGAGGTTTAAACACATATCCCTGAACATTTTGACTCTATAGATTAATAAATGAGAGTTTCAAAGACCTGGGTATTCTTTTACTCTGCTTTTAAGACAACACATACGAAATTGAATGTGCAAAAATGCTAAAGGGACGGGCAGTACAGGATGACTGTTGTTGTTCTTGCTTATAAATAGGCACCATCATTTATAATACATAGATAAAATGTATTAAATGCATTTGCCTCATGATTTGTAACACTAAACTCAGACTGTCCTATTCTGTGTATGCAATACCTAATGTCTCCAGAAATAGCAACCAGCTTGCTCATGAGTGTTGTTGCTATCATACAGACACAAGGCAGTTGATATCACATGCCAACTCATTTGCTCTTACTTATATTTAAGTAGGAAAGTGACGGAGCTGGGCAGACAGGGAATAGGGAGGAAATAGTTTGCATTAACTAAAACTATATCATGCAGCAAAGCTGAACCAAACCCAGGTTGGATTTAGTGTACAGTGATGAACGGATATTTATTAGCAAAATGTTCTGATGAAAGGAATCTTTAACTGCTAGACTCAGGCACATCCAACATTGGTTGTTATTGAAAGATTAATACAAGATTATTAATGCTGTCACAGGAGATATCTGACTTTTGTATACAGACAAAATTAGAATGTAATGTGCTTGATGATCATGGCACATAGGGCTTGTTTTTATCAACAGTTTTAGGAGCACTTGACTAATGCAAGCTACATATATATTTTTTTAATGGTTAATACACAGCAAAGAATGTTGTTACACAGCAAAGAGTATTACTAGGAAGAAATACTCATTGGGAAGAAAGCAAACTTACTTATTCTCATGCCAAGACAGGAATAATTCAGAAAGAGAAAATAAGATGAATACAATTGTTTCTCTTTGGAGGAAAAAAAGAAGCCAAAACATTACAAGCTAAATAGAGAGAAACAACAAACATTAAAAGAGATAACTTTGTTTTAAAAATATTCCAATGCTTCTAAATGTCTCAGTGTGGCTTGCTCAGTTCCATCTTTCGCATTGTTCCAACTTGCATTGAAGTGGCCTTTGGGTACAAAATGCTTTTTTAGATGAAGAAGTGATTTGATTTGAAATAGGGCTTACAAATTGGACACCTCTTCAGTAATTCCATCACACCTGGAATTATGCCCCTATCCTGCCCCTGTTGGAATTATTCCTTGAACACCTATTTTTGCAAAGGACACTGCTATACCACCATATTTCTAGTCCCTACTCTTTTCAAAACAATCCAAAAATGGTGCACAGTCTTCATTTTCTAATTTTGTAACCCTGAGTCATAGAACACACTAATGTTTCATCATCTTGAGTTCCACAATTAAGCTAAAAAACAAACAAACTTAGGTTTTGAGCAGCACAGCTGTTGTGGGATCGCAGAGAATTGATTTCTAACCATACACAATCCTTGTTTGAAAGTGTCTTTAGAAAAGACTCATCTGACCTTTCCAATCAGAAGTATGACATTACTTATGGTTATTGTTTTTCCCTTTCCGCTTATACAAATAAATATTATTTTTGGGAGAAAATAGTAATGGAACAAGCAATTAAGAGACTGTTCCTTTACCAAATGTATCTATTTATGTTTCCCTATTAAAATTAACATTTTTCACTTTCTGAGTAGAAATGCTTCAAAATCAATCTATCTGTCTATCTGTCTAGTCTAGTCTAGTCTAGTCTAGTCTAGTCTAGTCTAGTCTAGTCTAATCAAATCTAATTAATTTTATATGCTGCTCAACTCCCAAGGGACTCTGGGCGGCTTGCAACAAAATCAACATCTAAAAAGACAGTTTAAAACCAATTTAAAATCAATTAATAAAATCATACATATCTTTTGAGGTCAGATCTAAGAGCTGACTCATTTGATCAACGGTCCATGCCTGCCAGCAGAGGAGGCCTTTAAGGCTTTCCAGAAAGCCAGTAGGACGGGGGCAGTATGGATCTGAGGAGATAGTTGATTCCAGAGAGCCAGTGCCACCACAGAAAAGGCCCTCTCCTGTGACCTTGCCAACCAACATTGCTTCGCCAACAGGACCAGGAAAAGGCCAACCCTGTGGGCTTTTATCGATCGCTGGTGCTGTGCGGTAGGAGGTGGTCCCGAAGATAGTCTGGTTCTAAGCCATGTAGGGCTTTAAAGATAATATCAGGTCCCACAGAGCTGGTCTTTTCCAGGTCCTGTCAACCAGACAATGTCGTCTAGCAGGGCCTAGGGGAAGAGCCTTCTCTGTGGTGGCCCTCTGGAACCAGCTCCCTCTGGAGATTCGAACTACGCCCACCCTCCCCACCTTTTGCAAGAGCCTTAAGACCTATCTATTTTCTTTCAATGTCCTCAACAGAACAGATATTGTACTCCATTCTATTTTTCCCAACAGCAAAAATCTTGTAAGGAACATTGGGATAAGACACAGTAACTGGCCAAATTCATCCAACATATTACCAGGATTGTTGGTGGACATGACTGAGGTCTACTCAAACCTATTCCAATGTTAAACCACTATGCAACATGATGTTCAATATGGAGCATACTATGCTGAAAAAGAGCACAAAAAACTGAAATGCAAATGGAAGAATTAGTTTATCAGACAGAACCAATATATAGTATATATAGTGATTGTTTATCAACTGACTCATTTAGCAACTATTATAGTTTATTATTTATTTAGTGAATGATAAGCATATGACAGAAGAGAAGTAAACATATATAACTGTTTTCAGTTATGATGATAATATAAAAGTAATTTTGTGAGCTTTTATGATTTTTGCATAAAGGAAAGGAAATATTTCAGTAAAGGAATACTGAAGTAAAATCAAGTTTCACTTATTGATATGTTCACTTAACAGCCGAGCTGCCAACCCCACTTGTGGTCACTAAGTGAGGATTACTTGTACATGGAAGAAATTTGGGGGCAAGGAGACTTTTAAGGGGAAGTGAAGCTAAAGAGAGTGGAAAAGTGACGTATCTAGAAATAAAATGAAAAAGAGCACCATTTACTCAGTGTTTGGCTCCCCAAATGTCTCTGGCTTCCAATGTTGCTGGAATGTGTTTTTTCAAAGGCCGTTTTTAAATTAATGGATATTTCACAACCTATTTAGAAAGTCGTTTTCTAATATTTCCATTAAATTAAAGTCATTGAGACCACCATTTCCATAAACTGCAACTGGAAATTAGGAAAATTCTGAAAAATCTGCCCTGGTTCTTGCTGTTTAGCTACTATCATTTAAAATGAGTTGGTGTTAAAACAGGATCCAAATTTTTCTAGATTCTCAATATTATTAGATTGATGAAGATGATTAAAGACAACCTGAATTGTTATACACAACTCATTCATTTAGCAAATCATTCATTTTGGCCAAGAAGTAACAGCTATTGAAATTTGACTACAAGTCAAAGGATAGTAATTTTTTAATGACATAATGTAACGCTAGTGGCTCTGATATTTAAGTCATCTGCAATAAGCTTTCTGTTGTAAAACCAAGCTTGCCTTTATCAGTAGGAATGGAGTATAATCTGAATTGAAATAAACTCCTAAGGTTAATTTATTGTAATTATATACAAGACAAAAAACAAAAATACTTGAAAAATCAATACCCTTGTTCACTTATAATTTATAGCAAGGCGGCCATGGTAGTTCACTAATGCCAAAGGAATTGCTACCAACAAAGCATACACAGAAAGAATATTGTGGTCTTTTAGTATTAGAGGACTCACACATTCAATAGAGTACAAACAAAATGAACTATTTTGTTTTCAATTCTGGTTTAGTCTTTTAGCCACCAAAATTCAAACAGAAACTTCCTGATTCATAGCTTAATCGCTCAGCTCTATATATTTGGTCTGAAAATTGAAGGGGGAAAAAAATCTGTTGCACTAACATTCCCTTCAGGTGCACAATCAGTATAATCTGACATTCTTCTCCGTACCATTTGTTCTTTCTCTGGCACTGTAGATTGCAAGCCTCATTGGTTCATTCATTCAGCCACTGGCTACGCTAGAAAGGCAGGTTGAGAATGGCACAAGCTCTTGTTTTATATCAAGCATTGGCTAAGCACAGGACAGATGGAAGTCGAATCCTATTACTTTTCATCCTTCTAAAAGGGAATAGTACAAACTCAATGAAGAATATCTGCATGGTGGAAGGAGCAGTTTATGACATACCTTTATGCAGTCTTCAGCTAAATCGTAAACAAGGGCATTGTTTTATAGCAATCTTTGTTTAGGTTCTGAGCATTGTATTCAAGGATAGAATGACTTATTCAAGTTAAATCCTTTGTAGTATCTGCAGCTGTGTAGAACCGCAAATTTGAGAATAGTCATCCAAAATAGGTATTGTGGGAATAGCGCTCCCAAATTATCTGGAAACATCATTTAGGACAAGGCTATCCAATACATACTATGCTAAAATTCAAATTCATTCCCACCCATACTGGAGGTTAAAACCACGAACTCACACATATTCTTATTCTCAAGGATATCTACACGTTGCACCATGAGATGTGAGATTTGCTTAGTTCAAGCATGGAGGTAAGGCAATTTGCCTCTTCAAAGCAATTCAAATGTCTTCAGGACCTCATCTGCCAAATTTAGTAGCCGTGAGATGTACTGTTCATGCACAGAACTTCTTTTCTCTGTTGGAACAACTAGATGACGACAACACAATTCAAAAATGAACAAACTTGAACCTTCACCAGGCAAAGCATCACTCAGAAGCTTTATGTTGCTCTAGTCTAGCCTATATAGGTTTGCATGCTACCAGGCTGGTATTTATCAAGAGTCATCTACTTAATATCATGAAAAGAACTGATTGCAATAAAAATGAATATAGAAAATACTAAATTTTGTTCCAGGTTTACACTTCGCTTTGTCAGATTAAATCTTTTTTCTCCTCTGATTTATAACGTGTTTCCTCATATGCATAAAAACATCTATATCCCTTTGGTTACGCCTCAGGGATAATTTTCTTTTTAAATAAAATATACAAATTAATTCCACCATGCACTTCCTATATAGAATACTTTCCGTCTACGTACAATAATTTTTGGAGGGAGATTGTTGGGGGAGGGGGGGAGGACTGACTAAATGCAAAATGTGACAGAACCATAACTACAGTGTATAAAGGTATAATAATTTTGTTTTTTTAAAAAAACCGAATTAATGTAGTCAATTTGTACAACTGTCCTTATAACAAAAAAGCTCTGTTTCAACAGCAGTCCTTTCAATGACTGATTGGCAAGGCTGTCCGTTACTAGTCTGTGGTGTTGTCACTCGCCTCCAACATGATAATGAGCCTGTCACTATATTCAAATAGCCCCATGACAGGATGTTTTGTGAGCATGACGTCCACTGCAAAGGGTCTGTCAAAAGCACCTTTCAGAAGATGAAAAGAGAATGCATTTTTTTCCCGTTCTGATGATAAATCTAATTTCTTCTTAGATAGAAGGCTGAGATACTCCCTGCACACATCTGATTATGTCACAGTTGTGTTGTATTGTGAAACAACCCTCCTTTTTAAAGTTTTTTTTAAAAGTACAAATTAAACCAAGAACAATAAAAGGAAAGGGGGAATCCTGAAAATCTGCAAAAATGCTCCCTGAAGCAAAGACAAACTAAAACATCAAGGCAGATGGTTTGTTATCAAAGCTAAACAAAGCTGAGAAAACAACATTGCCTTTACATTCCACTGCCTTAAAGGTTTCATTGTTTTGCTATTAAAATTCCTTACCCACCCTCCCCTGGGTGGTTTTTCTTATATATCAGGATATTATCCTGATTTTATCAGGAGATTTTATCCCCAGAGAAGGAGAGGAAAGAATTATAGATATACAGGCCTTTTTTCAGCAAAGTCAAAATCCGTATCTGGTGTTCAGGCCATGGTACAATACAATCCACGGTCTAACTGCCACTGATATCACTGATGATCTGTGAATGGTTTTTAGATCATTCTGGGACACTCAGTGCATTGGTGCAATGACCAGGACTGGACAGGACTATCATTACAAAGGGGAAATAAATCAAGGGAACCAATTTTAGAAGATTCCTTTTCTCACCTCTCAGTATAACTTTTATTATAGCTTGCTGATACAGAAAGTTTCCCATCCCCTCTTCTTTTAGTAATAGTGAGCTTAATCTGTCCTTTTTTCTTTTTTCTTTGCTAAATAAAGGTTTGTGAATGTGTGTCTGCATGTGTGTGTGTTTGTTTGTGTGTATGAAAGAAAGAGAAAGAGAAGAGAAATATATAGGAGCCATAATCACTGTATACAACTTTAAACCATGTTACATTAATTTATGAGAAGCAAAGACCAATGTTAAAAAAAACTGAAGCCATAGTTTTGTTAGCCTTTTACATCAGAAACCCACAACTACATTATTGTATATTATACTTCAAGCTTCTTTGAACCTCATTAACTTGACCATATCAATGAAATGTGGATTAATTAATAACAGAACTGGTTGACCACCAAGAAGGAAGGCAAATTAGTATTTGTAGTATTTGAAATTGTTTAAACGACTACCTTAAATTGCTCACTAACAGCTATACTCAATATATCCCTAAATAAGAACATCAGATTTACATTTGTCATATAGCAAATACTGCTTTCAAAACAGACAGTTTTAAAGCCAAATGGGAAATATTTTAAAACCTGAAAGAAGTCAACCTAGATGTATCCTGAGGGGTAAATACCATCTTCCAGAATGTTTAGCAATTATTAACTGGAGAATCTAGGGGGCAAAAGTCCCTATACTTGCAGTTAGCCAATTGGAGGAAGGACTGTCCCACTAATTCTCTCCATTTCCAATTGGAAAAAACCCATGAAGATGTTAGTTACCGAATGTCAGTTGTTCTACATGCAAACCAAAGCAAATTGATGCTCTAGATGGCCTTTTATGCTAGGACATTATTTCAGGACCCAGGGAGGCATACGTAATACATCCTTCATTTATTTTCCCCCCCTACAATAGCACTAAGTGGTACATTGAGAGAGGAAGACCCAAAGTCACCCAGTAAGCTTTTGCAACAGAGAATGAACTAGAATCTGAATTCCCCTGTTCTTACTCCAATACTTTCAACATTGTACCCCATTCACCCAAGTGTTTTGAAAGTCATTACAAAGTAGAATGTCTACCTAAATGATATTATTTCCAGTTTCTGAAGCCACTAAAGTTAAGTAATCTCCTTTTTATTTGTGTATATCTGTGTCTGTATCTTTTCCCCCCTCCTTCTCTCCCTCCTTTTCTGTTTTCTCAAAAGACTGATTCCTGCCAACTCCCCAGACAAGTCCCTGCAGATTTTTTTGGCAAGATTTTTTAGAAGTGACTTGCCATTGCCTTCTTACTAGAGATGAGTAAGGGTGACTAGCCCAAGGGCCCCTGGCTAGATTTTTACCTAACATAGAACTAGAAATCAGGATCTCCCAATTTCTAGTGCCTTAACCACTACACCAAAGGGTCTATCATTTTCCTGCATATTTGCTATTTTTCTCTCCAAACATTTCTCTCCACTTTGAGATACAGTAGTAATACTGTGACATTGAAACCCAAATCTGATTTTCTAAAAGGGGTGTTTAATCAGCAAGGGAATCTTCCATTTTATGATATAAAGCAGAGATTATTTTGCTTTAACAATTTGTAGACTAACCAAATCCCAATGGCTGAGCAGTTTACAATAAAAAAGCTAAAAAAGAAAAATCATAAACAGCCCGGGGACAGACATATAAACAAAAACTATTGAGTTTGGGCTCCACTCTCAATCTACCCCAAGCCCTGGGAGAACAACCAAGTTTTCAGTAGCTTCCCAAATGTCATAAGGGTGGGAGCCTTCTGGATTTTTGGCTTGCAAGCTAAACCCCCAAATTTAATAAAACCACAATCATAAATATATTTTCTAAGGGTAGTGGGTTTATTGAATGCTTGAGTGATCCTTCTATGACAGAATATCAGTACTGTTAAGACAAAAATGGGTTTCTGTTCCAAGGCAAACTCTAGAATATTCTATTTAGATACACCAGGAGCCATTTCAGATTCTCGTCTTTCACTAAAACCATATACTAACTTTTAGAAACAGAGCCGTCTATCTATTAGCCAAATCTAGTGTTAAAAAAAAGAGAGAACCATTTTACTAGGATATTTAATTGGGATTCCTGCACTAAGCAGAGGGTTGGATTCAATAGCCTCAATGGCCTCTTCCATCTATACCATAAGAGGCAATCTGTTCTTCCAAACAACTTTCAATGGCTAAAAGGAACAAAATAAGCATAACAGACTAAGAATAGGTAGTTTCATGTTTAATGACCACAACTGGGACTTAATTTTCAGTCATTGAGTGAAGCAGTTGTTAAGCAAGATGTGATGCAATTGCCCACATATAACTGCTTCGCTGACAAGCCCAGTTGCAGCCATTCGGTGCTTTTCAAATAGTGGGGTGGGGCCCCCTGGGGGGGGTCAGAGTGATGCCAAGGGGATGTGCTTTTTTTTACCGCAGGGAGTAGGGGTTTGTTTGCACCGAACACAGCACAGAGCAGGCAATATGAAGTGCAGATAACAAACCCTTAAGAGACACCATGGAAAAATATTTAACAGGGATGAAAAGAAGGGAGGAGCGACACATAGATAATAACACAAACATAAGTCTCCTGAAAGCTAAGACAAGGAAATATGATAAAGCATATGTAGCACTTGGCTTCACTGTGACTACGGTGGGAGGCAAGGAAAGACCAATATGTTTACTGTGTCTAAAAATGTTGGCAGTGGCAGCATGAAGCCAAATACAGGTGATACCTCATTTTACAAACCCCTCGTCATACAAACTTTTTGAGATACAAACCCGGGGTTTAAGATTTTTTTGCCTCTTCTTCCAAACTATTTTCACCTTACAAACCCAAGCTGCCACCACTGGGATGCCCTGCCTCCAGATTTCTGTTGCCAGTGAAGCACCCGTTTTTTGCGCTGCTGGGATTTCCCTGCAGCATCGCAAAAACATGGAAGTCTGGAGGTGGGGTTTCCCATGGAGGGGAGCCTCAGGGGAATCCCAGCAGCGCAAAAATGGGCGCTTCGGCTGGCAAAAGGGGTGAGTTTTGGGCTTGCACACATTAATCGCTTTTCCATTGATTCCTATGGGAAACATTGTTTCGTCTTACAAACTTTTCACCTTACAAACCTCGTCCCGGAACCAATTAAGTTCGTAAGATGAGGTATCACTGTACAGTAAGACATCACTTAAACACATTACACCCCAATCACGCTGTTAAGCCACTTGAGATTTTTCAGTGAAAAATGTGCCACATATTGCACACAATTGTCCCAGTAGAGAGTTGAGGGGGCCCCCCGCAAAATGTTTACTTCTTACTGGGGGGGAGGCGTAACAGAAAATAATTGAGAAGCACTGTATTAAGTGATCGTGTGGGTTGTTAAGTTGATGGTGTCATGACAAGTATGGGGTGCCTCTGGAATCTTAGGAAAGTCACTGAGAGGCTCCATTCAACAGGTGAAACTTCTTCCTGCTGAAATCCAGATAGGATTTTCAGCTCCTGATTGTATTGCATGGGGTTTGTCACCTGCTTGAGGCACCACCCCATTCATTATCTTACCACATTTACTCTCTACTCTTTGTTTGGCTTTTGACACCCTGACATCTCTAGGGTTGCTAAAGAAGTTCACCTTCCATCTGCAGTAGAAGTTAATGGCTTTTGTAGGATGCAGTACAGGATTCGGGACTTCAGGATCTGAGCTCCATTTTTCCATACTGCCAAAGGAATTCAGCTCCCTTCAGCAGGCAGCTCTTTCAGCCAGACCCCAGAGACAAGAGGAAGTCCTCTCAGCAGATAGCAACAGCATTGCAAACATCCCAGTTTGCTTCCCCATTGATTTTCCAGGGAAGCCAGCAGAGAAGATTGTAAATGTTGGTGATCACATGATTATGAGAAATAGGTCTCCAAGCACCCCAAATTGTGATCATGTGACTGTGGAGTTGGCTTCACATTTTATGACAACCAAAAGTCATGGGCCATAAAACACTCCTTCCAAGACCATTGAGGACCCGGATTGTGGGGGCAATATGCCGGCTCTGTTAAAAAGTGCTATTGCTAACATGTTGTAAGCCACCCTGAGTCTAAGGAGAACGGCGGCATAAAAATTGAAATAATAATAATAATAATAATAATAATAATAATAATAATAATAATAGTAACTTTGAATGCCTGCCAAATTACCAGTCATAAGTCAAGGACTATTTATTGGATTTTTATCCCGCCCCTCTCCGAAGACTCCTGCATTTACACAACATAGTGAGATCAATATTTGAAGGATAGTGGCATTATTAGAGAAAATTAGCTAAATGCATCCTATAGAAATGAATTAAATGTCAACTGTTCTATTTTATAACATTTAAAAGGATGTGATGTCTGGAATATGGAATGAACAAGAAGCAATTTTTTTTAAAAAATTAACTAAATTAAAGCATATAGATTTCTCTCTCTCTCTCTCTCTCTCACACACACACACACACACACACACACTACACAGCATTCTGTACATTTTCATCCAGAGGACACACAGCTCTGTCCCTAGGGAATGTAACAACTGGAGGACCCCTGTTTCCGGAAATTCCATATGCCTAACAGAGCATCTGCAGAGGTTTAAGCAAGGGTCATACTCCTTATTTTCTAGCAATAAGGCCTGTTTGAAAAGAAAGTGCAAATTCAGTTATTTTAAACAAAGCTAAATGAAGGCAAACTTTCTATTACAAAAGCTCTAGCGTGGGCAGCATGAATAGATAATCATAATTTAACCAAAAAAAATATCATTGATTATCTAAAGGGAAGCAACACAGCTAGCCAATGCTTAGCGCTGTGGACAGCTGGCTTTGTGCAAAATTTATCCTTTGCCCAAATTTTCAAGCCATTCATGCCTTAACATAAAAAAAGGAAAGAGAACAAAAATGGGAAAGAAAGACCCTTTTCAGATGCGCAAAGCAGGAGACCTCCATTATCTCAAAAAGTCATCACTACCCTGATCCTTCATTACAGCAAGGGAATGGCCACAATAGTATTACAATGAAAGCAAACCATTTCCGGCTATCATTTGCTCCTACCATCTCCAAATGAAGGCAAGCATTGCATAATCCAAGCTGCAAGGCCTCTTGACAGGTGGATGATTTATGCTCATACTTGGAAGAATCTGAAAGCCTGTGGAGGAAATCAGCATGAACAAGGTAGTGGCAAGGCAGATGATCTCAGTGGGCTTGCAGAGGCTGACAGGCTACAGCTAATTCAGCTGCAACCGGAGCACAGAGGACTGAACTCTTATTGCTCTGATTCCAGCCCAGTAAGAGTCCATTTACATTATTATGTGCATTACATATACAGTACTTTCAGTCACTTATAAATGTTACTATGATTTTTTTTTTGTTCCAAGCCCAGTCTGATTAATTTGTAATAGCTGCACGAGCAAATTCTGGAAAATATTGTTCTGGAGATTGGAAACTGTGCTTCTGATTATTCTTACATCAATCCTAAATTCAATAGCAATTTGCATATAAGATTAGGATGTTCCGTGTATTAAAGAGGAACTTGGAGGTTGGTTTTCAGAAAGATATAGTAACGATCAAAGCTACATCTGTCTAGAATAAATACACATTCTCTGACATGTATTTGTTTAAAATGTGGATTTTTAAATTGATAAGAGCTTTTCTCTAAAGATTAGGAAAATATTGTTCCAATCCAAACCAGATTTTTCTCCTTCAAACAGGAAGTAATATGAACTCACTGCAGAATATCTGGTAGAAGGAGGAGTTTATGACATGTTTTCTACCATAAGTTCATGCAGCCCTTAGCTGGACTATAAACCATGGCACTGTTTCACAGCAATAATGTAGTGTTATGTAAATTGTTAGATAGGAGGTTACTGGGCTGAGAAGCAATGGTGGCAAGATGAGATTCTGAATTGAAACGTTTTATTACTAACTTAGCACCATAGGCAACACGAGTGAACAGAACAGCAACTCAGTGTTTGACAGTTCCTTTTATAGTCGAGCTGTCAAACTGGTAACCAATCAGGACATCCCAATTTCCTGCTAGCTGGCTGCTCATGTCTTTGACCTATACCCAGTTTGGGTATTTTGGCATCATCGTAAGTCCAAGGACTTAATACCACCTACCCACCCCCCAGATTGTGCAGGCATAGTCGCCGATGTATGCTGGGCAACATTGGTTCCACCCTGATCACCTTAGTTAAAGGGCTGGCAGCTGAATAGTGAGGAGCTGGTTGTGAGTCCTCTGGAACTCCCTGCAACCCACTGTGGAGTCATCTAGAATGTAAGGCATCGCTGGAGCAGGGCACTCAGCAGGCCTGGTAGGAGATGAACAGCACTCATGGCTTGGAGATGGCGGAAGGTCGAGACAGTAGAGTAGGGTCTGGGAGTGAGTGGAAACTGGTGGGATGCCTTGGGCCTGGTCTGGCTGAGCAGGCTCTAAGCAGACAACCTGTTGTTGTAGTTGGTTGATATGCCAGTGCCACAGCCGGCCATTTGGAAGATGGACCCTATAAGAGCAGGGTCCAGTTAGGCGAGTAACATATCCCAACAGCCATTTTTGGCCAGCACCAAAATTGAGGGTGAATATGAGATACGCCACCAAGAATTCCCTGGAGGTTGTCCATAATCAAAGCAAGGTGGTTTGGAGATGGTAGCCCATGAGTAACCCCAGTGGTGTAGCAAGGGGTAGTGTCCTGAGCTAGCCACAGTGGCCTGGCAAGGGGTAGTGTCCTGGGCGGTCAGATAAGTGCATATGCTGTGATGCCAGTTATCATACCCCAGGCACCCTAAAGCCTCTTTTGCTGACCTAACTGCTCTTTCAACTAGGTCATTGGACGCAGGATGAGCAGGTGCTATGGGAGCATAGTGGATTCCCAGCTTGACCAGAAACACTTGTAATGAGGCTGCAGTGAATTGGGGCCCATTGTCTGTAACCACTGTATCAGGAATCCTATGTGTGGCAAACAGTTTGTTTAAAACCTTAATAATAGCCTCAGAAGTATTGGTGGCCAGTGATGCCAACTTGACCCACTTTGAATATGCATTAAGAACCACAAGAAATGTGGGTCTGTGGACTGTCCCAGCTAAATCCATTTGGAGAATCCAGGGGATTCATGAATTGGCGCAGAAGATGCTGCAGGCCTGGATTGCTGGCAATATGGCATTGGGATACCCAGGCCTCTATCTCCTGGTTTATCCTGGGCCACCAGACATAGCTGCGGCCCAGTGCTTTCATCCACATGATGCCAGGATGATGGAGTGCAGGCATGTAAGTATGGCTTGCCTAACCCCTGGAGGTATTATAACCCTATGTCCCTATAGTAGGCACCCCAGATGAATAGAGATCTCCTGTTGCCTGGCACAAGGGATTGCAATGGGGAAGGGACAGGGCCTTGGGCTACCTCCTATGGGCCAAAACTAGGACATGGGACAAAATAAAGCCAGTTTTTGTGAGGGAAGCTATCTTTCTAGCAGACATGGGGCTTAGTAGTTCTTCAATTTGAATAACCAAGATATAAGGAGCTGGGTCCAATATGGTTTGGGCAAGAGCAGTGCTTAAGAGCATCAGCGTGCCCTAATAGCTTGCCAGGCCTATATTGAAGTTGGTAGTTGTACTCAGCTAAGAACTCTGACCACTGAGACATGTAGGGAGACAGTATCTGTCTGCTTTGTCAGTCCCCCACGAGTAAGCCTAGGAGGGGTTTATGGACGGCCACTAAATGAAAACAGCAACCATAGAGATAATCATGGAAGTGATGTACTCCAGCCACACATACAAGTACCTCCCTATCTAGTTGGCTGTAGTTGTGTTCAGTTTGAGACAGGGTTCTGGAGTAATATGCTATGGGGGCCTCAGATCTGTTGGGCAAGATGTGGCTAAATACTGCCCCTACCTAACAGAGAGAGGCATCACATGCCAAAAGCAGCACCAAATGGTCACTGTATTGGACAAGGATGGTCTGTGAGGTTAACAGGTCCTTATCAGCCTGGAAAGCCCTATCCTCGGCTGGCCCCAGTGCCATACAGTTTTAGTGTCTAGATTCTCTAGAAGGCTGTGTAACAGCTCAGCCAGAGAAATCTTGTGAGGCAACCTTGTGAGGCAAAAATATGGTATAAAAGCTGGGCCCAAGAAAGCCTGTAGCTGTGCTCTAGTCACAGGAACTGAAGCAATCTTGATAGCTTCTACCTTGTTTCCCCCAAAATAAGACATCTCCTGATAATAAGCCCAATTGGGATTTTGAGTACATGTCAATAAGGCCAAGTGCTCAAGGGTTCAAAAAAGTATAAAACAAGGTCTTATTTTCGGGGAAATACAGTAGTTTGGATGGTGCTGGATGAATGCTGGAGACATCAATAAGAAATCCAAAAACTCCACTTGAGGCACCACAATCATACATTTGTCTTTCCTAAGCTTACGACCAGCCTGCCTGAAGCAGAGGAAAACAGCCATGAGCTTAGAGAGCAGGTCTGGTAGAGATGATCTGAGATGAGAACATAATCGAAATATGGCACCACCTCCTGCAGACCTTGGAGAAGCTGAGGATTTGAAAGATGCCAGGGGCAATGCTAAAGGAAAATTGGAGCCACTTGGACTTAAAAGGTGAATAACAATGGTTTGAGCCAAGGCAGTGGTCTCATCCACAGGGAGCTGTTGATAAGCTTGGGTGACAGGTGTAGGTTCACATCATGATGGTAGGAAAGGAATAATCATTAGGAATGATTGTTCCTTTACTAAACTGGCTGAACTCTGTTCCCTCAAATAGATACTCATGGCAGTGATACCATAGAGTATTACTACCTTTCATTCTATTAATTATTTGCTTCTCAATTTTTTGCAAATCAAGTCTTTTTTAAAAAAAGTGATTGTAAGACATGTCAATCTATTGTCAAGTCATATCCATTTTGTAAGTTCCATAAAGTGAACTTTAACTTACAA